>NW_027497609.1:0-145891 GCF_021521415.1 Bidens hawaiensis
GTTCTAATTGTCCTTCTTTGATACACTTTTTAGCCCAGTCTGCCACATTATGCCCCTCGTCTACAAATAGTGGGTCGACTGCACGCCTCCCAGATAGAAGCTCAAATAAAAAGACCCCAAAGGCATAAACATCTGATTTCCGGGTCAACTTCCTGGTCCTACAATACTCGTGATCTAGATACCCAAATGTGCCTTTAGGAGTGGTATCACACCAGAAGACGGGTGATCTACGATTTTTGACATCCCAAAATCTGAGATCCTTGCTGCCCAATTCTCGTCAAGCAGAATATTCGAGCTATTCAAGTCTCGATGTATGATTCCATGTTGTGTACCCACACCAGTGTGAAGGTAATGTAGTCCCCGTGCAACACCAATGCTTATCTTGAGCCGATGCATCCAAGATAAACGAGTATCAGATTTGTGCAAATGATAGTCAATAGTCCCATTGGGCATGTACTCATAAACTAGTATCATCTCGTTGTTATTGAAACAATAACCAATTAAAGACACAAGGTTACAGTGCTGCACCTTGGTAAGCATCTTGATTTCGTTCATGAACTCAGGTGCCCCTTGTGTCGAAGATGAATCCAAACGTTTAATGGCAACAAGACGTTCAGTTGCATCTCTAGTACCATGAATACGACCTTTGTATACCGTCCCAAAACCTCCCTTTCCAATGACCAACGCTTCATCAAAGTTTTGAGTAGCTAAGTGAATATCTGCAAGCGAAAAACGATGAAAGGCGTCTTCGGTAGTTAATGAATGCAGTTTCTCTTCAGGGTTTTCTGACATATTGTTGAAAGATTATAGAAATAAAAGAACACTTAGTTCATAGTAAAATTTACAAAAGCATCATAGAGTTTATATTCCAAACGTATAGAAAAGGCATCTTCAGAATCAATAAAGGCGGCTTGGATTTTAAAATTATACATTTAGCCATGAAATGGAAGACTATAAAGTCACAAATAATATAACAGTTTATTTGAATTATAATTTCACAAGGGAATATATATAATAAAATCAGTTACCATACAAATTATTCAATGGTTAACAAACAGAAAGAAATGGACATATTTGTTCACAACAAACCACGACTAACAAAAGCTTAACTCCGTTAGATTCCGATCGCTGAAAAAACGTGTTTTCCTGAAAACTCAACCTGAACAAAACCACCACCACCGCTTACATTCACTACCACCGTCGCCACAAACCGAGTGACTTAATTATAATACTTTTAAAACTTGAATGACATGATTAGAACACTTTTAAAACTTTATATTAATATTATTCAAAGTTAGTTTATTTTTGTAAAAATTTAAAAGTATAAACATACTTAAAAACAAAAAAAAAATTCACATTAGTAATTGGTGTCGAATTCCACCAGAATTTGCTTTCAAAGTATGCAATCTTCTTAAGGAACATTCGAACATAATAGTTGAAGGACGCCAAAAGAAGGTTATCCAATCCATCATCCTTACAACATATTGGTGTTTTTGAAAGACAAGAAATAAAGTGTTATCATTCAACAACACACGAGTATCGGTGAATATGATAATATATATATATTTGATATGGTAGGCCCGGCCCCAGGACCCCTATCATCCCTTATGTTTAGGAGCGGGATCCGCCCAAGAACGACCTTTCGGTGGTACGGAAGGCACAGACTCCGCGAACGTCCCTAGCCCCCTTTACTAATAAGGAAAAGAAAGCCTCAACCAGAACCACATTCCTTTTGCGTGCGGATCTAGCTAAGTGTCTGACTCTATTGGTCATAGTTTCCTTTTGTTGCGGCCGGTGCTCGTTTGCGCGCGCGTGAACCAACCCAACAAACAAGGAAAGGATGTCTCTCGGGGCATCTGAGAATGATTCGAGCCGTATGAAGGGAAACTCTCACGTACAGTTTCTTTTTTTTTGGGGGGGGGGAGCCCGACAGGGTCCCCCACTGACTTGGAAAGGCTTCTAAAGTTGCCGGAGGGTCCATCATCAAGAATAGCCTAAGATGGTCAAAAGCATTCCTAACAATGCTAGCCACAGCGTAATACTCCGGCAAAACAGGTCGCCATTTCGCGTAATCGAACGCCCTAAGAGGAAGATTTCATTTGCTTTCTGTTTTGTGGAACGAAGTTGATCCATGGTCATCGGGATGTCTATGTTGAAAGAGAACCTAACCTGAAGAGTCATTGGTTTTCCAGGTCGGAAAATGAAGTAAACAACTCAGGTGGACAAGAGGCGAACCACTCAGCTGATGAGTCAGCTATACTTTTTAAAATAGCCTAATGAGGAGACGATCGTAACCTCTGAGCTCAAAGATGGAAAGCAGATTCCTTTTTTCAGGTTTCGCATAGCTTCCCAAGCGCCCAACTTTCTTTTTGGGTTCCGAAATTGCAGAGTAGCTTCAGCATCAAGTATGATATGGGATAGAGTTCGAGTGATATATATATAACGACTCTCATTCTTATAGGTCAAAAACATGGGTAAAATGATGGAATTAAGCCCACGAGCAAACACAAACACTTTCCCACGTCACCCTCTCCTAATGACGTGTCTTTCTTTAATTAGCTAAGGTGATTTGTCTTCTTAAGTTTCATTTCATCCCTTTTAAAAAACACTTTTTGACTCTCAGCCCCCTCAACATTACACAACTAAAATCCCATCATTTCATCTTCCCGGCGAACAAACAAACAAACAAACACACACTTTGACGTCACAAATGGGTTCGATTTCGTTATGGGTTTTGCTTATTTTCGCCATTTTATTTAATTACGACGTCGTATCGCAGCAGATCTTCCCAACTCATGCAGGTAACCTTCAAATTATTCAAATTTTAGTGTTTTACAAACAATTAATTAGATGGGTATGTTTCTTTTGTTATTAATTTGAAGTATATATGCTATGCCCAATTTTGGGTATTTTTTGAAATAGTTGGTTTAGTTGAGTGGTCTGATTGAAGGATGCTTTAGAGCTACATGTTTGCATATTATGTTTTATCAGAGAGAAATTTGGGATTATTGAGATTTTGAACAGCTGATAAACTCGTTTTCCGGCTTATGAGTTATGTCTTATATTAGTTGATCGGTTTGGATCAAATACAAACTAAAAAAACATGTTACTATGTTGTAATTACACTACACTGTAATTACACTATGTTGTATATATAATTGCATTACTTGATTCGCACAATTAGTACGTTAATTTAGTTTGTATTTTATCCAAACTCGTTAGTTGATAAGCTCAGAAAAGGGAAAAATAAGATAATTCAAACATCCCCTAGTGGATATTTGATAATAACCGATTCGAGATGGTCAATCTCCCAATAGATAGACCCTTTGAGCGGGTTAGACTCCAAAGAAATAGAGAGAACGAGACATGTTTACTTCAGTTTTCTTCTTAATATTAATGAAGATTCAAGGGTCTTTTATAGGTTACAATGCGTTGAAATTAAATAGCTACACTAATCCACTATCTAAAGAAAAGGAAACGTGCAAAGAAAATGCAATTAAAACAAAGGATGCATATCAGCTAAGGGAAACGTTGGAACATGGTTGATATAAACGTGCGCTGCATTTTGGTACTATCTTGCGGGTCGGGTTGGTCACGGTGGATGGTAGCGTATCAAGATTTGTGCTTAGTTAGGGATGGTTTTGAGATATTTAATGTGGGTGATTTTTTTTTATTTTTTTTTGGGGGGGGGGGTGCATTTATGTAACTGGATGTTCAAAACAACACGAACACGGAGATTACTAAAATGTAGTGTTAGCATGCTACCGATAACAAAAAATAACGGTCAAACAGTATAATAGTAACACGGATTAGGTATATTAGAGACACAAATACTAGAAGGTAACATGCAGAGGCCACCAAAAAGAATATAATGAACTTAGCTCTAATGCGCTCACTCATGTCCTGAGAAAGGTGCAAGTCTAGCAAATTCTGCCTAATCCACTCTTACACAAGTGTATGTGTGAAAAACGAATGGTACTTTGATAGAGCTTTCTGTTATCTTTTACCGCACTAGTAGTGTATAACTTATGATCGATGATTTGGTTAAGATACTGGATATAGATTTTGAATGTTTGTAAATGGTTAATTGTCAGGTGGCTTAAGTCGTGCCTCTCGAGAACCAAAATATGATATTGAATTCCACACAGAAGATTCACCATTTCATCCTGTAAGTGTACACTGAACACAATTTGTAGGGGTTGAAATTTCAACCTCGTAAAAGGGGTCAATTTGGGTTGTATTTATATCCCATTGGTAAACTTTTAGGGTCAAATTGGTCAGCCAGGGTCAAACACTTCTGAATCGCTTTATTAAGAAATTTGATTAATATTTTAGCAATATGCTTATTTATAATTTGTATATTTAATAAACTTATTTCTAAGTGTGGACAACAAGGTGTTGACGGGTTGGCCCGGCCCGTTTGAACTGACACTAAAAACTACGCATTTGACCCAAACTTGCTCTGACCCGTTACCCAACCCACCTACCGCCCATCATTGCATAATAAATATGTGAGTTTTCTGTTTTTAGGACGATGATCAAGAATCGGTGGTGATGCCAAAGAAAAACGGTGATAAGTTTTTATGTTTCTTGCCGAAAGTGGAGAAAGTGACGAACGAGAAGCCAACCGTTCTTGAAAACACAAGTTTAATTTTGGGAACCGAAAAACGTATCAAGTTGAAAACACCAGATGAGTTGCTTGATGTACTTAAAGATCAATGCTTGCTTAGGGTCAGATCCTATACAAAAATTAAAAGAAATTGTTAAAATTAATTGTAAATCTTGTTTATATGATAGAATGATAAAAAATGATTTTTTTTCCTTTTTGCAGCAAGAGGGGTGGTGGTCTTATGAATTTTGTTATAACAGGAGGCTGCGACAAATTCATGTGGAAGAGGACAACAAGGTATGGATCAAGATTTATACGTTTCTCGAACCTGTAAACGGACCGAACGAACACGAACACGAACGGAGCATGTTCGTGTTCATCCGTATAACTTTAACTGAACACAAATATTTAAACGAACGGATCTTTCTTGTTCGTGCTACGGTTCAAACCAATTAAAAGTTAATGTAAACGACAGTTTGTTGGGCCTAAAAAGTTATTAAAACTAGACTAAATTGCAATGGGCCTAAATAATTTAAATACGTATCCAAATGTAAACGAACGAACTTAAACAAACGTAAACTTACCAATGTAAATGAACGTAAAAGAACGAACTTAAATAGACAAACGTTCCCGAACATAAATGAACGATACATGTGTTCATAATCGTATGTTTATTAATAAATGAACATAACTGAACTTCCTGTCACACAGTTTACAAAAGGTTAAATGAACACAAACAAAAAATTCCGTTCATTTAGCTAAACGAATAAGTTCATTTTTGTTCATTGTTCATTCGTGTGCATTCATTTATGTTGTTTGTTGTATGTTTTTTAAGTTTGTTCGTTTACTTTGGCTGATATATATATTCAAACTTGATGTGAATTAGTTCTCTGTGATCTGATTTTTCATTTAAGTATGTTATGTGTTGTTAGTTAAGACTTTTATTGACTTTTCTTTTAAAAATGTGAAACATTGTTCTTGAAGGATATTGTTATTATTATTGATCTTGATTTTTAGTGATCTTTATTTTATGTTGTTATTTTTTGTTAACTGTATTAGATGTTCCAGGTTGTATCAGTCATGGGTCGGGTTGGTCACGTCATGCCATGTCATGTCACTGTTAAACAGGTCGTGTCATGTAACCTGTATATAAACAGGTTTCTGTTCGTGGATGAAATAAAAGACTAGATTAGTTTATCGTGTCGTGTTCATGTTTAGCACCTGTGTTAATTATGTCGTGTTTGACCTGTTTAACACGTTTAGACCTCTTTTTCAAAACGGCTCGTTTTGACCCGAACTGATTTGGCTTAGAACCCGTTAATACCCGAATTCGCCCGACCTGTTTAGTTCGGCAGAACTATCTTTAGAGGTTGATATATTATTGGTCAGGTGACAGGCGGGTTGAGTAACGGGTCAAAACTGGTCTGGAATAAAAATATAATCTTTGATATGGGTTTTGTTCAAAAAGTTTAGATCTTTTGTATATATGTGTTATTAATTAGTTTTTAGTATAATTACAAAATCTTGACTATTTCAATAACCATCTAATTTCTCGAATGGAATGATTTTTGATGTTTATGCATTAAAAATATACTTTGGGTGTCAAGTATGATTATAAAATCTTCATCATCATCATCATCATCATCATCATCGTACTCAGTATATCCCACCAATAGCAAAGCTATGGTAGGGTCTGAGGAGGGTAAGATGTACGCAGCCTTACCTCTACCCCATAGGGATAGAGAGGCTGCTTCCGGTGAGACCCCCGGCTCGATAGTAGTTTTGCATCAAGCCTTGGACATAAGGCACATAGCACTCAATCATCGGGACACCGGCTGATCGGTGCATGTACCCTTATCTTTCAGCTATCAACGCCACTACATGATGCCTGATTAACCGTCCGTCACTTTTAACGTTATTTTCACGAGATTAGTAAACTAACGTCAAAATTAGTGCAATTTCACTTTTGCCCACCCGAGGGTTCACACATATATACATCATATGTGCGCACCGCAAGCAGGGCTACATTATAAAATCTTGATCATTCTAATTCTTATCTAATTCTTTGTGGGCCCGTTTCTAGGTTGTTCAAGAGTTTATATTGGGTGAATTTGATGCTGAAGCTACAGCTGCTTATAACCGTAACCTATCCAATATTTCAACTTTAAAAGATCCTCGCTCTAAAGATGCATCACAAAGGTATTTAATTGCATGTCAGATTTGATATTGTTTCATTGGTTTGTCAAAATTGTGAGGAGGTTAGTGGGTCGTAATGTGTCAACACTTTTTTGGCCATGTATCTTTTTAGTAGTTTCATAAATAACTAGTGTATTAAATATGGTTGTAAAAGCTATACCATCAAAAGGCAATCGGTTTCTAAATACACGTTTGACCCATTTGACTTGGTCAACAAGTCAACACTTTTTTGTCATCTTTTTTCTCTTTTTGTAATTTCATGAATAATTTAATAAATATGTTTGTAAAAGTTATACTATTGAAATGATGACTGGTTTCTAAATACACTTTAGACAATGTTCGACTCGTTGGACCCATATGACTTGGTCAACAAAACTTTTTTTGGCCATTTCAATTATTTTTTTTGTTACCTTAATGATTAATGTATTAAATATGTTTGCAAAAGCTATAGTGCTATACTATTGAAATGGTTATCAGTTTCTAAAACACTAATTTTCAACTCGTTTGGCCCATTTGACTTGGTCAACAACGGTTTGGTTGACAGTTTGCCCACCAACACCTTTCTGTCCATTTTCTTGAGTTTGTTAAATGACCAAGTATTAAATATGATTACAAAAACTGTTTCAAAATAGTGATTTACTTTTTTGTTAAGCAATTTTTTGTTTTTCTTAAAATAGTGATTTAATTTTCTTTTTTTAGGATAGTGATTTCATTTTTTTTTATTAAAATAGTGTTTTAAACTATTTCTTAACATGATTAATGCAGGTATCATGCTCATAAATACACTAACGGAACCACTTGTGATCTTACAAACGAGCCTCGAGAAACCGAGGTTTGCTATGCTCCAACTCTTTACTTAATTCTCATATAAATTTCACATTATTATTATCATTATTTTTTGTTAATGTTATTTCCAGGTAAGATTTGTTTGTTCGGAACCTAGAGCTATGATCAGTTCTATAACCGAATTATCAACATGCAAATATGCTCTCACAATCCAAATCCCGACACTTTGCAAGCACCCGTAAGTTTCCATCTCATTCAGTTATTATTTTATTTTTTTACACCTCTTCTGATGGGCATTTTCGTCTTTTCAGATTGTTCCAAGAGGAACGACCCGTTTGGTACACAATCAACTGTAACCCCCTTCCAAAAGACTACAAACAACAAAATCCGGAAGATGATATTATACACGAGCATAATATTGTTACGGTAACTGATAAGTCGTCGTCATCTTCATCTGTTTCAGAAGAATACGCAACATAAAGATATTTTGTAGTTAACTAACCGAAAGATTTAATGGTGTTTTGAGGTGCACAATTTTCTAATGATATAGTATACTCATGGAAACTACACAACTTATGTGTGGTGATTTTAGTTTAATGCCATTTTGTATTTGCATGAAAAGTGGATAGATGTTGAAACTGTGCTTAAAAAGTATGAAATTTGGTGTTTTGTAGCATGTGTTAGTGTTTTTTTTTTTGTTTTTTTATTATTATTATTATTATTTTTTTTTTGGTTACATGCAGTAGCTGTTTATACCTGTGTTCTTATGATTTATGAACTCTGGTTATCATGATAAAAACTCTTAAATTTGGAGCATGTTTAAGACGAGCCTGAGCTCGTTTAGCCTGTGCAAACATGTTTTAAGACAGGCTTGGTTTATGGCTTGTGAATCCTAAAAACCTCATGAGTGGTGGATTTTGCGGATCTGCTTCCTTTGGGACCGGATTAAGGCTGTTCATCGGGTTTGAATAGGATTAGAGTTGAGATATTCGGGCCGAATGTTCAATTGTATATGAGTTTGTATATGTATATTTTAAAGATTTATAAAATAAATCTAAAACGATGTCGTAAGCTTAAAACTGTTTATCGTTTTTCTTTTTTTCTTTATTATTATAACAATGAAAACCGTTGATGGTGAACTCATGGGACTCCACCAGGTGCAAATGCCTCTCTAACGAACGGATTTGTGTAAATTAGAGCTTGTGTTGGTCAAGTGGTCCTGAAGTTATGGTTGGAAGCTTATTGAAGTAGTATTTAAACATGACACCCTAGGGTGAGTGTAGTGGGGCGACAAGATGGAGGTTTTGGGGCTACAACACTGTTACACATGGGCGAAATTAGGCATGTTCAAAACGGTTTGGGACTAGGAACCGGAACCGGTTCCTAACCGGTTCCTATATTCAAAACCCCCTTTTAAACCGGTTCCAGGCTCGAACCGGTTAGGGAACCGAACCGGTTCTCCCACCCTCGGACCCCTAACCTATCTAACCGGTTCTTACCGGTTCCTAACCCGGTTCCTGTACCGTAACCGGTTCCAACCGGTTACAGTGTAAAAAATTTTTATTTTTTTTTCGTTTTTCGTTTGCGATTTGGATTCTAAACTACGATTCGTATTTGTATAACATGAAAAATAAAAAAAAAACAATTAACATAAAAATAAACAATTAACTGATGAAGAAAAGACAACTACTGAAGATGTTTGCCACTGAAGACAACTACTGAAGGTTGCCACTGAAGACAACTACTGAAGGTTGCCACTGATGACAAGTTGACAACTACTGAAGGTTGCCACTGATGATAACTACTGAAGGTTGCCACTGATGACAACTACTGAAGGTTGCCACTGATCACAACTACTAAAGACTGCCACTGATGAGGAATACTCATCAGTGAGAAAGCTGCCACTGATGAGGAATACTCATCAGTGGGAACAGTCATCAGTTGAATCAGTGGGAAAGCTGCCACTGATGACAACTACTGAAGGTTGCCACTGATGAGGAATACTCATCAGTGGGAACATTCATCAGTTGCAGAGTTTGTTGTCACTGATGCAAAATATGAATCAGTGACACATCAGTTGCAGAGTTTCATCAGTTGGAACATCATCAGTTAAATATGTAACCATTGTACAATGTAAACTTGTTCATTGGATTTGCAATACAAGTGCATTTAGTTTTTTTTTTCGTTTTTCGTTTGCGATTTGGATTCTAAACTACGATTCGTATTTGTATAGCATGAAAAATAAACAAAACAATTAACATAAAATTCATTTTATTTACTTTAAGAAGTTCAAAAAAAAAAAAGGTTACATGTTTTAAAATCTTCAAAAACAAACTAACAAAACATTAAACTTATAAATATAAAGTTGTGACATATTATTTCTAGAAAAGCCTTCTTGTTCGTCGTAATTATTGAGCGGCGACTTCTTCCTCGTAATTACTTGTAGAAATGCCTTCTTGTTCGTCGTGCACTCGAACATCACGTGGTGTTTCATCTTCGAGAGTGGTTACGTGTTGAATACGATCGATTGAGTCCAAGTGATCCTTTAAGCAAATGCACATCTCCACCGACTCCGAATTTAGTCTTGTTCTTCTCACCGATATTACCCTGCCACTAAGAGAAAAAGCGGATTCCGAAGCTACCGTAGAAGCTTGGACGGTTAGTAAATCACGGGCCATGGTGGCAAGAATCGGAAACTCGATTTCCTTTACCTTCCACCAAGCCAAAACATCAAAAGTGCCATATTCCTCTTCCGATAAACCGGTAGAGTAATCATTTGCACTATACCTTCCTAGTTCGCTTGAAGGGGTGTTACCCCTTTGTTTTTTAGCCGTTACGTTGCGAACGGTGTTCATAAGGCTAATCATGGGATCTCGTACTCTAGTAGCACTTGAACTTGATGAAGACCCCCCCGGCATAGGCATGTGTATGTTTGACCCATATTTATTTAAATAAAAGTTATACATAAATTTAAAATTCAAGTTAAAATCATTTTTTGCCTCTGTTGAAAAGTTTGGGTCAACTTCATGCATATCTAAGGCTGAAAAAATTTCGTCTATCACACATTCAACCCCCGTAACATTTAACATTGGGTTTAAAGCGGCGGCGCAAGTAAAAACCGATGGCAATTCAAGAAAGTATTTTTTTAATTTAAACTTCATTGGTAATATGATGTTTGAAAACATTGGACTTTTATTTTCAAATTCTTTAAGATTGTTAACGATTAAAAATAACTCCGAAAGAACCAAGGGACTTGTCGGATAATACGTTCCCGATAGTTTCGTAGTTGATGTTTTAAAAACTTCAAGAAAAGTCGATAAGTCATTGATAATTTCCCATTTCTCATTTGAAAAGGGGATTGCCAAATCATTCTCGGCAAGACTAGAATGAAACATTTGTAAAGTTTCTCTTTGTTTCAAAGCACTTTGAAACATTATGCAAGTGGAATTCAATCGATGAGGTACATCCCAATTAGCTCCCAAAGCTTTTCTTCCCGTATCTTTACAAAATTTTCTATATTCCATTTGTCTTTTTTTACTTTTCTTAAAAACTTCATGTATCATTAGTCTAAAATCGTTTATAACCGATGTAACCTCATCCGAAGCAAGTCCGTCTTGCACGATTAAATTAATGATATGTGCAACACACCTTGAGTGAAAAAATACACCATTGCAAATCGGCGTATATTTTAATTTTAATTTATCAACCGCCGATGTATTATTCGACGTGTTATAAAATGCCATTGAAAATATTTTATTTTCTAGTTTATAAGTTTTTATAACATAATCTAAAATTTCAAACAAATTATCTCCCGTATGTGGATACTCAAAGAGTTCGAAAGCAATGGTGCGTTTCATCATTTCCCACGATGACGGGTCTACCCAATGAGCGGTGACACAAAGATAAGATTCGGGTAGACCATGTGGAGCCGACCAAACATCACTAGTTAAGTTTATTCCCGTATTTATATTTTCAAAATATGCAATTAGTACATCTTTGGCCTTCTTCCACAATTTTAAACAATAACGTTTAAGAGTATGACGACTTACGTGAGTGTATTGTGGTTGAAGCGTATCTCGAATCATGGCGGTTAAGCGAGGGTTGTCGAAGTGGCTAAACGGCAAAGCTTCTTGAATCACAAACTTCGTCATACGATCTTGAACTTGATCAATTTGGTATGTAAATATTCCGCCTTCACTATCCATTTGCGTTTGTTGCGAATCGACGTTCTTTTTCAACGTCTTGCAATACGGTTTTTCGACGTGTTTCTTCAAATTTGAATTCGAAAGTGGGTTTAAATAAATCCCACAAACTTGCACCGAGCCTTCAATGAATGGTCATCACTCAATTCAACCAAATCCCAATTGCACCAAATCTCTTGATTACGATTATGAGGTACAATACGAACGAAACTTGGTTCGGCGTTGGAACCTTGACCAACCGATGATTGTGAGGCACCCATAACAACAAATATGAATATAGAAGAAGAGAAAACAAGAGATTAGAGAACTCAAAACGTTGTAATAGCGTTTTTTTGTATTTTTTTGCGTTCGGGTTTGCGTTTTGAGTGTTGTGATGAACCCATGACACCAAATACCTATTTATACTAGTAGTGGGGTGCTTGGGGGAGCCAAAAACGGCTATTTTTGACCCCAACGGTCAAAAAACGGCCAAAAAAAAGATTTCCAACGGCTATATTCGATCCAACGGCTAGAACCGGTTAGGAACCGGTTCCGGATGGTTCGGTTCCAGAACCGGTTCCGGTTCGGTTCCGGTTCCTACCCGCCCCCACTCAGAAATGCAAGAACCGGTCACGGATCATCGGGTTGAATCAGATAGGGTCCGGTTCCTACAAAAAACGGGTAGGAACCGGTTCGGGTCCGGTTCAGGTCCACCGGTTCGGTTCCAGAAACCGGTTTCGTTGAACATCTCTAGGCGAAATGTGTAATGGCGAGAGGTTCTTGTCGCCCATATGCATGTTTGTTATATTATTATTATATTTGTGTATGTGTGTGATATATATACATGTATATATATTTGGGGCTACAACACCATTACACCCGTAAAACAAAAATCCACAATTTGCTGACTGGGTGCCACACGACGCAAATCGTCTCATTTTGTAGCCCCTCCACTACACATAGCCTAAAGAGGAATCAAATGTGTGTTCATCGGTTCCATTTTTTTGGTTTTGTAGTGGGCTCAATGTTAGATGAGTTATATAAATATGTAATATATGTCATTCGAGTTCTTTGGTTTTGATATTATTGAGTTTTTTAGAACAGAACAACTACCATTCCCAGTAGTATTTCATGAATAACAAAACCATTAGTAGGGTTTGGAGTTAGAATTGAACCAAAAAATATGTAATCTGATTCGGTTTTAAAATGGTTTCCGTATGATTCAATTTTCGGTTTAGTTGGTTTGAAATCAAATATTAAATGCTCTCAATCAAAAAAGAAAAAATTCACCGAAATGCAAATCGGTTAACAGTTGAAACTGAAGGGCAAAGCTCATACTAAAATTGCAAACCACACAAAAGTAAAAGGGCAAAATGATACCAAAATTGTAAAATCACATTAAGTAAACAAAGAGCAAAATATGATACTAAAATTGCATGTCACGAAAAATAAAAAGACAAATTCATACCAAAATTGCAAGTCACGAAAATTAAAAGGCAAATTCATACCATAATGACCTGGTACTAACCTCTAATGTGTGTCTTTCACGACATGTTAGCCTCTCTAACGCGTCTGTCATGACACTTTTGCCCAATTAATTGTTTTATGGTATTACATTATTATAATTATTTTTACTCATATTTGGTTTTTTAATAACTTGAAATGCATGAAGTTTTATAAAATTCCAAATATATCGTTGAGACGTGCTTATTTATCAACGTGTTGGCATAAACTTTACTTAAAACAAGTCATGTCAAATTTTATTGAACATTTCGATATCAATTTGATTCTCGGTTTTGAGTAGAATTTATGACAACAAGAGAAAAAATAAACATGTGTCAACGACATATTCGAAATTATATATAAATTTATATATTACAAGTTATAAAAGAAAACCCAAATATGGATAGAATTAATTATAATAATGTGATTAAAAAAAGCAATTAATAAGGTGCTGTTTGTTTTTGAAGACAAAAATTGTCACACCCCGACCAAAGGCGGCGGAACATGCCGGGGTGCAACGATTGCTCTTAAGCGTATGACACTATTTAAAGCAACAATATTTAACAAACTCATTTCATTTCACAACATCGAAAATGTCACATAACCAAATATTCATAACTCAAATACAACAAAATATAACAAAATATAGCAAATCAAATATTGTTCATTTTTGCTAATATCCTAACGGTATTTGTGATGTTTTCTTTACCGAACTCCATAATCAACCTAGATGCAAACCTGTAACATTTCATAAAATAAAGTTTATCAACACAAAGGTTGGTGAGCAATTCATAAGTTTGAACAATAGATATATAGTATGAAAAGCCACAAAACTAGTATACAAAACCATAAATAATAGCTATAAACTTGGATAAATAGTTATCGCTAACAAGTTAGCGACACCCAACTATAAGGGGTTGCCAAATAGTTTAGGATTTTATAGTTATCGTTAATTGCATTACGTTAATGACACCTTGCCATGAGGGGTTGCCAAATGGTCTAGGATTTATAGTTCCACCGTCCAAAAGCGATAAACACATAGTCAAATAAGCATAGAACACCAAATCGAGCAATTATTCAAGTAAGGTATACAACAACGTTTGTGGTTTAAGACCCAAGTATAAAACATTTAGTTTAGATAAATTGAATGTCACCCCCAAAATAAAAGATATAAAACGGGGTATGAAGTTACTCACGTTCAAGTAATAAACTTGAAAGATTGATTATTTGGAGATTTGCCGGAACGACGAGTTTAACGTATGAAGCCTAAATAAAAGAAAGTCTTGGATTTAGAAAGGTTGTCTTGAAGATCTTTAAATAAAATAATTGTTGCAAAAACTAATCAATTAAAGTTCAAGGTTTAAAATGTAACTATTTAAGAATTTATAATAATAACCCTTTTAAAAAATGTAAGTTTGCTCAAAACCGGGTTAAAGTATCTAACCTTAATATTTACTTAACCAATGTTAAGTAATAAGGTGGGGAAAATGCTAAAATGCAAGTTCCATTAGGCTAAAGATACTAAAACGGGTTTTTAACGAGTGTTCGAGTTGTCGGTTCGGGTCTTGACAAATGGTCGAACCCAAAGTCAACTTTCCAAAATATTAATTGTTATGAGATAACTCATTAAAACATACTAACACTTAACCAAGTATGTAGATCTATTGTTTATAACTAACAACGCACGTTAAGCGAGTGTTCGGTTTTGTTGGTCCAAACTATGTTATGAGATCAAGTTGGATCCAACTATTCCAAGTACTTAAGAAAAATAATTAAAATCAGTTTGTAAACTATTTTTTAAAGAAATATAAAAGTCTTGATAACTAAAAACACACTTGTGTGTCTTAAGCAAGTAAAAGTCGGTATAGTTCGGTCTCCATCTCACAAATAGTTCATAGATGGTTTCTACATGCCCAAATATCATAGAATTGTATATTGGTTTATAAATGAAGAAAACTTAAATTTTACAACAAAAAAAGTTAACTACAAGTCTTTTAAGCAAAAGTTTCGGTTTAGTTCGGTTTCCATCTCCCAACGAGTTCATAGATGGATTCCATATGCTTAATATCAAAGAACTTGTAAAAATGATTTTTGAAACTCAAATCTAGCAATAAACATGTTTAAACAACTATTTTAACAAAACTAGTAAACAAAAGTTCGGTTTCCGGTTTGGACTAGTTTCGGTTAAACCGAGGTTAGTCTTATACAAACCCACACCATGGAACTTGTAAATAAGATGAACAAACTAAAGGGTTAGAAGTTAGTCTTAAGTGATATGTATAATAAGTTATGTGTGTGTAAATATATATCAAGAACACGAAGTCCTCCATGAAGCCTTGCCTTATGACATTCGAAACTTAACCAACCAAAGTCGGTGAAGTAACAAATAAAGGAAACAAGGGGTGTGTATTATATATATGTTGTACCACCATATTCAAGAGTTAGTAATGTTAGATGAACAAGTTAGAATGAAAGACTATAGTTAGTTTGACTTGAGAAGTCAAAACTTCAAAAATACATTAGAAATAACAACCTTGAATCTATGGAGTTTGAGAGAGTTTTTTGGAGATGTAGCAAGAGTAAAATGAAGAAGATGGGTGTGTATATATAGGGAATGAGTGAAGGGTTGGGTATAAATGGTTTGCATAAAAATGGGTATGTTTAAATGGTCAAACAATGCATAATATAAAAAAAAACAATATTTTATATATTTTAAATGACAAGATCCAATATTTTATATATTTGAAATGTTCGGGTTAAAAACGGGTCGGGTTTACATAACAAAAGTGACCCGAAATTGACGAATGTCACAAAAATTGTCTGCAATCTGATTTCATCTGATTTAATGTCTGCAAATGAAGATGTGGTCTGAAGGTTTGCAATCTGAATATATAATGTTGTTTGTTTTATAAACTGGATATTGTCTGCATAAGCTGAAAATTAGTTATCTATCATATATATTACAGTAGATAAAAGTCATTTAACGTTTGTAGACTGCTAAAATAATTGGTAGTGGTGTACGGACTATGGAAGTGGGTGGTGGTAGACGATTGTGGTAGGCGGTGAACAGTGGGTGGTGGTGATGGACGGTTGTGGTGGTGGGTGGTGGACAGTGATGGTGGCTGACAATGGGTGGTGGTGGTGATGAACAGTGGTGGTGGACTATGGTGGTGGTGGATGGTTGTGGCGGGTGGTGGTGGCGGCGGACGGTGGGTGGTGGTGGCGAGGTGGTGGATGGTAGTGGCGGGGGACGGTGGGTGGTGGTGGATGGTGGTGGCGGGTGGTGGTGGCGACGAATGGTGGGGGGTGGTGGTGGATGGTGGTGGTAGTGGACGGTGGTTGTGGCCGACAGGGGTGGTGGTGATTGACGGTGGTGGTGGTGAGTGGTTGACGGTGGTGGTGGTGGCGGACGGTGGGTGGTGGTGGTGGTGGACGGTGGTGGTGAGTGGGTGACGGTGGTGGTAGCGGACGGTGGGTGGTGGTGGTGGTGGTTGTTGGTGGTGGCGGCGGACGGTGGGTGGTGGTAGCGGACGGTGGGTGGTGATGGTGTTGGACATTGGGTGTCGGTATAATGTTAAGAAGTGTGAAGATGGTGATATTAGCTTACTTTTTAATACCATAAAAGCAGTTTTCAGATCTTTTTTTTTTTAAAAAAACAAACAGTCTTCAAGAGCTTATGTCTGCGCGCCCGCGAACATAGGCTTCTTGAAGACCTTATAAGCAAAAACAAACACAACCTAAGACAAACATGTCGTGAAAGACGAGTCAAAGGCTACCTGGTCATGAAAGACAAATTAAAGGCTAACAGGTCGTGAATGACAACACATTAGAGGCTAACAAGTCGTGAAAGACGCGTTTGATGGCCAACCAGGTCGTGAAAGACGCGTTTAGGCCTAACACGTCGTCAAAGACTTGTTTGTAAGGGACATTTCTAAAAACTTTTATTTATAGAGACAAAAATGAAATATTTCCATAAATATGACATTTTGAGAATTTTCCAATTGAATAATCCCCAAAATTCGAATGAAGAGTGTACGGTGTACGTACACGTTATTTTGTAATGTGTTTCTCCTATAAACGAGACAGACATAGCCCAACTCAACTATGCTGGAGCTCGGCTCATTTGAATTACTAGAGCTTGAGCTTAGCTCCTAAGCTGGTTTTTTAAGCTCGAACTCGACTTATTTATTATTTATTAATTAATTTATATACTTATTATTATTGTTATTATTTATATATTTTGAGTGGATGATAAACGATCCTATGCTCAGCTATGAGCCAAACATCGGCTCGAGCTTGGCTATGCCATGTGAATATAAGACATAGAAATCCAAAAGAGGTAGGCAAAACATAAAAATATGTAAGGCTTGACGAGCCTAAACGAGCTTCCTATACAAGACTCAAACTCAGGCTCGATCCGAGTTGCACCCATAGTTTCTATTAAATGTATTAAATGTATAACATGCTCAAAGTTAACTGTTTAGCCAAATCTCTTGTTATATTAGATCAATGACTTAACTATCTTGACATATACCTTGCTCCAATCAAACGATAACCAAAAGAACATAAACAAAATGAGAAACAAGTGTAACTATTACTTTTGATCGTGAAATGTGATTATAAAACATCATCAACATATCACGTTATAAGTACATCTTAACTCGATTAATCTATACATTTTTCTTTAACATAAACTAAAAAAGAATCCTTGTTGTCGAACAATTATTTCTCGAGCATTGCAACCAACACGAGAATATACCCATGAGCCCTACCGCCCTCGGCTCAAACTTATCCTCCTCTCGCCTTTGCAACACTTGTAGAAACTCGTCTGAGCTTAACCTTCCATCCCGATTCTCATCAAACAAGAAGTATATCATATCAATCACCTCATCGCTTAAAGAAATCCCACAAACCTATCACCACGAAAATAAATCATTTTTGGAACTTTATATTTCATGTACAAAGTTAATTATGGGACCACTTATATGTGATCCCATGATATTATTTTACCTGTTTTGTTGCTCTTTGAAAATCTTTTTTTGTTAGGAGACCATTAACTTTCCCATAACTAAAAATGGCTAGAGTCAACGGTTTCAGTTGTGTTCTTAACTCCGCAAACTTCTTAAAATCGTCAAATGAGATACGAATGTTGTTGAGATTCGGTTCATCATCTATTTGGTCAACTTGGCCAAGAAACTTGTTAATGTGTATCATGTCGGCTGATGCCACCATTGATAACGCAAAGTCTTTAGCAGATATTGTGCCTATTGATTTGTGGTCGTAATGAGCAAATTCAAGCAACAAAATCTACACAATACAAAGATAAAACAAACGTTTCCTTACATTAGTACAAAATCACGAGCTTTCACAATTTAGCATGGACGATAAATTCGACTCATAAAAACAGGCCGGTTAGTTTTCACTCCTGACAAGCCAAACAAATGATCAAATATAAGGCATAATAAAAAAAAGGTCAAACGGATTAAATGTATCATAAAATGTTCTAGCAATCGCCACTTAGGTAGTTGGCCAAGTGATAGAGACTTATGTCTCTTGATAGAAGGTCTCATAATTACATCTTAGAAAATGTGTAATTTAGAAAATGAACCATAATTTTGACCCGTCACTTAACCTAACAGACCCGACCCGACCAACTAGAAGAAACACGGACCTCATTATTCAAATCTTTCAAAAACTGAACAAATTTCTCGAGCGCAAGACACGTTTTCCCGTCCTTCCCGAAAAAATACTCAAGAAGTCCACCATTCTCAACCGGAGTCGAAATTTTAAGCCCATTTCGCATCCCGCCTCGCTGTCTAGACCCTTGTCTATGCTGAGCCCGCATCATTGCCATGACTTTCTTGAACTCCTCCTTGTCAATCTCACTAGTCAAAAAGTCAAAGTTTGACCACATAAGTCAAAGTCAAACATAATAACAAACCACTAATTTCACCAAATGTATAACAATTTACCCGCTGTTATCAAGATCAAACATCTTAAAAGCTATCAAAAAGCTCGATTCGGGAATGCTTAACAACGTAACGAAAAATATATATCTGTTACAAAAATTCGAATCGAAGTTATTGTCACGAAATCTATGTAACCGAATTGAAAGAAGTGTGTTTAACTGTTTATGCTTACTCGGCGAAGGATATAAGTCCGTCGTTATTGGTATCGAAAAGCATGAAGAATTTCGAAGGAGCGCAATGTAGATCGGTTGGTGACCATTCCCCCTTCAAACATCCCTCGCGAATGCGAGTAGCGTCGGAAGGGGGAAACACTGGTACCACCGCACGCATCAAGTCTGCCGGTGTCATGAATGGCTCGCCGGTTGGAGACCGGTATGATGCAAAATACTCGAACACCTACGGTTCCACATATATCAACAAAACTAGAAAATGGTACAGTATCAGGGATTTACTAATGTGTTATAAGGGTCGTATGGATTTATAGAGAAATGGTCACATAGGTCGTATAAAAAGCAAAAAAATGGTCGAATAAATGCTATATAAGGTGTTGTTCATACATTGTATAATGTTTGAGTGATAAAAAATGAAATAAAAAGAATATGATGTGACTGATGACAGAATTAGCAATATGGCACATATATAACTATTTTTTCACTCTATTATATTGTTCGTATAACATCATGTTGTTGTATAACGTGACAGGCACATATATGTACCCTTTTTAATGTCGTGTCTCTCTAGCATCACTTTTAAAAAAATTAGGGAAAATCACTAAAATAATCATGACAATGACCAACGAGTTTGACAAAATAGTCTTGACTTTTAAAGTTTTCTAGTCGTTAGCGTGACACGTGCTCCTTACGCAACATATTTCAATCTCCACTCATCAGATTTCAATATTGACATAACAGATTTCCATCTAACGCAACAAATATATTATCCTAAAATGGAAATATGTTTGGTCAGCGTGCGTCATGTAAAAGTTTTTGATTGTCTGAAATAATTTCTTAACTAAAAAATCATTTAAATTATATTTTTAATTATATTTAAAAAAAAGTTATTGAATAATGAATGCTACCTTTTCCGGTGGACTTTGTGTCCGGATTCGTTTCTCATACTTGAAGAAAACCTTCTTCCGGTACGAATCCGCAACGATATACCTCGCTTTCTTCTCAGACTCCGACGACGCTCGTTCAATAGAATCCGAGTACGCAAATGCAAAATGCGAGTTGGGTTGCGGCACATAAGTGAAATAACAAATGCCTAAGCTCATTCCAACGACAACCGCACCCGAGGTCAGCGATTCAAGAAGCGATTCGACCTTTTTGTGACGATCGTGACTCGGGTTGTTAGGCTTTGTGGAGATGTAACGGCATTGGGAGGTGATTGCGCGACGGGTTGCGGAAAACGACGGTTTTTTGGTGAATAAGGAAAAGGAAAAAGGCATAGTAACGTACGTAGATTGGTTTGGAAGAGCAGAATGAATGAATGAAGGAATAAATGGGTGCATGGGAGTTATAGAAGGTAAGAGTGGTGGTGGATACAACTTGGAGGGAAACACGGTGGTTCATTCGTTGAGTGAATGTGGGAGCTAAATGTTTGTTTCATAATGGGCCTGAGTTTGGGCCGGGTGAAGGTTTATACCAGATGCAGGGATAAAGCCTGGTTCCGGACCCGTTATATTCAATCCACGGGTATGAACTAGGTTTCAATTTCTCAGAGAAGCCGTACTAGACCAAGATCGAACCTGACCCATCAAAACCGGTTCCAACTCTACTCAGTAAAAACCCCGACTTGACCCGGGAAAAACTAGTTAAACGTTCGGCAAAACCTATCAAAGACCCGACGATACCCTGAACCGGTTCATACGCAATCCGGTTCTTGACTTTGTTGATCAAATCTGAAACCGGATCATTTCTAGTAATTTATACGAGAGAAATCCTTTAACAGTAACTGGTTTTTATTTGGTAAAATTGTAACTGATTTGCAACCGATATTAATCGTAGGTTAAAAATCGGTTAAGGAGTTTTACATAGGAATCGGTTAATAAAATTTGGTTAACTACAATAGGCCAATAAGCTTAGATTTAATAAGTTTAATATTAATAGCTAATTTATATAAGTCTTAACTAAAATACAGACGAATACTCACATTTAGGTAGTGCCCAGTATGCGGTCAAATACACACATTTAGGTAATTAAAATACAGACAAATACTCTAATTAATGTATTGCGGTCGAAACGAGATGGTATTTGAAAGGAAGATGGTCAATGTGAATAATGTATTGGGGGAAATTAAAGCGTTGAGTTTCTTATGGGTGCGTCACAGATCAAGGCATTCGAGCATTACTTGAGAAAGGTGGCGCATGTTTGATATAAATAGGATGTAAGAAAGGGGCGCTAAAGTGAATCGGGTGTGGTATAACTTTGTTAGACTAGTATCTTGTTAGGTTGACTATTATTTTATATTTAATAAAATTCTTTTAATTGATCGTTCAAGAAAAAAAGGTAGTGAGTTATATTCAAGGGTAACACACTAAATAAATTATCAAATGGAAGGTTAAAGTTCGATAAGTATCACATATAAATATATAATATCAATAAAAGTAAATTTCATCACATTTTCATACAATTTATCCCTTAACAAAAAGTATGATAAAACATTTTGAATATTGTTGTCTTTTATTCATTTTTATTTATAAACTTTTTTTATGGGTGCTGCTAAACGTACCCCCCTCTCATCCATTTTTACTAAACATACCCCTACCTCAAATTTTACATTAATACAAGTTATACCTTTTTGTTGTTTCTTTTGTCATTTTGTTATATTTTATTATCATTATTATTTTTATAAAAACTTTTTTTTATTTTTATTTAACAATTTTTTTATTTATCTTTTTATGTATCTTTAAAAGCCTTTACTAAACACATATTTTTTCTTACTTAGAAAAATGTTTTTTTTTTCTTATCTAAAATTTTGTTTTTCTTGTTATAAAAAAGTTTTTTTTCCTATACTTGTTTTAATCATTTTAGAGAGCGTTTTTTTAAATTAACGGATAGTTTACATTCTTTTATAAAAAACATATTTTTTTATAAATAAAAAGAACATACAACTTGATAAAAAAAATTAACTTTTTTCTCATGTAACATTAATGTCATGTATTCAAAGCTAACAAAAAAAGTTAAATTGTTTTAAATACATTTTATAAAAAAAAAAAAAAAAAAACCTAGCTAGAGAAAACAAACAAAACTTTTTAATACACGTAAAAGAATAAACAAAATTTTAATAAAATCTTACAGAAATAAAATAATAAAATCAATAATAAAAATATATAAAAAACTGTAAAACAAAAATAAAAACTTAATAGTTTTTTATTTAGTAATTTGAGAAGATAAGAAAATAAAATAAGGTGGACTAATATGTCAATTACAAATGTTAAAGGAAAATGAAAGTTCGGGGCGGGGGGGGTGTATGGATAGCAAGGAGGGGGAGGGGGGGTACGTTAGCCTGACCGTTTTTTATGGATGAACTTAAAAGTAAAAATCGGAACTACTCGAAATTAAAACTTTATATCAAGGATAGCCCAAAACTTCTAGTTACCAAAATTAACTAATGAATTTACTATCCTAAAAGTACGCATGTTATTGAATTCAAGTGACATTATGAACCTAGTTGGTACTACTTCAATGAAATTATAGCCTTTAAAATCAAATTAACTCATATATTATTGTCCAACCAATTTCTCCATCAAATTTCTTCTCACATGGTCCACAAAACATCCAATTTGCAAACCTAATGTGAGTATGTGACCCCTACTCGATCGAGTGTCGGCCTCTTTTAACGAGGACGATTACAAGGGCCAAAATCCCACAAATTCGTTGTTATTATCAACATGTATAAATGACAAAGTTATAATGTCTAAGTCTTTAATGTATTATAGGATTGTACTGTCTAGCCGTGTGTGGTTATGTTTATAAAAGAAGGAACAAGATCTAGGATCGTTAATATACGTGTCTAAAATCAACAATGATTAGTTTTTGTTACCTAAAGAAGTGAGAAACACTCTATCTCAATAATCACAAAGTTGTAACCTTGCAATTTGTATTTGTAGACCTTGGAGCGTTTGTTACATCAAACTTTTGGATGTGTACATCTAATTAAAGCCTCACTATCATTTTTTTTCATTCTTTTTTTTTTTTTTGGGGGGGGGGGGGGGGGGGGAAGGAGGGTGGGATGAGTAGCCTTTAGGTTCAAACTTAACAAAATCGAAATTTCCATTTCATAAAACCGTTTTTGGTTATGAGTTTGCATTTTTACATTTGGACTTGAATATAATGTTTAAGTCAGAAAAGAGTTGACCTAAAATAATGAATTTGGATCCGAAACTTTTGATCAAAAATATTTGTTAACCGTTTATTAATGAATATGGACCTATAACTTCTGGCCTAGATAATAAGTATAGACTGCCAGTAATAATAACAAACATTATAAACACGTTTGATTCCACGTTTAGGTTCTACTTTGCGGTGATTTGGATTTAAAACAAGTTTTAACTGAACTGTAAAACCAAACCTCCGGTATTAGTTTGAATCGGTAGTTATATTCATTTTATTGTTTATTTGAATTAATAGGTCTTTTCTTGCTTCTAATCATAAATACATTACTTACATGACGATCCCTTACTTTCTTACTTTTCTCAACCACCTCTTAAAACTCAATTATGACAATATTTAAAACTTGTTTCAAATGTCCCGGTTTAACTATTAAGACGAGTTATTGTATATTAATTTTATATACATACACACACATATATATAACACACTCATTGGCTATCTAGTTCATACTATTAGCCATGGACTGGTATTCATGGTTAACAAAAACCAATCTAGACCCATATTTAGTATATGAGTATGGACGAGCCTTCACTCACAACGAGCTTCAAAGAGGCGACACAAACTACTTCACTCATGAGTTTCTTCAAAGCATGGGAGTCTCGGTTGCGAAACACCGGCTTGAGATACTAAAGCTTGCACGAAAGAACATAGGAACATGTCCCAAAACCGGTTTCTCAAAGATCATGTCGGCTATCACCAATACTAGATTCATGATTTCCAAGAAACTTGGAAAATGTGTGCCGTTTAAACACTCGGTTTATACCCCTACACCTATGCCCGACCCTAACCCGTTTCGACCACAATGGCCGGGTATTAATCTAAGAAAGAACAATGACCAGAGATTCATGGGTTGTTTCTTTGATCATCCAAGTGTAATTTTTATTATCCTCCCTTTTATTTGAAGATACATTTTCCAGCTCACATTGTTTGGGTTATAAATATACGCACTTAAATATATTAACTGTATTAGTTTGAATAGGTTGCATCTTAATAATATTTGACACGAGATGAACCCATCATGAAAATACTTAAATTTAAGTTGGTCGTTGGCCAATAATCTAACTAGTTTAGTTAATGTATCTTTGTATGTTGTTCGGGTTGTAGTACAAATTTTTAATATGCTGTATCTTGTATAAGTTAGCATTGCAAGGTGTTGGTTTAGGGTTTAGAAGATGGCTAAAAGCCTAAAAGGTTAGATGATCAATGTCAATGTGGTTAAGTTTATGTTGTGTTAATGTTATATCAAGTGTTATAGACTTATAGTCAACCAAGGACAATTAGTTTGAGCATAATAACATAGTTTTCATAGTTTTGCAAATGTTTCCTGTAATTGTGTTCGAAGTTCAATAATAAAATCGTTTGTATGCTCATCATTTCTCCTTTTCTTGGTGTTTAATTTCAGTTTGATAATCGTCCAATAATAAAACAGTTAATAGGCCTAACATGTTAAAAATTAGAATATATATATATATATATATATATATATATATATATATATATATATATATATATATATATATATGTTTAAGTTCAAAAAAGAAATCAAATTATTGCAAGAAATGAAAGAAGTGGCTTCAACCAATCAGTTTTTTTTCTTTTGTATTTCCATTTAATTAAATGCAAGGATATAATAGTAAATGTTGTCATTTTGTTATTTTGGTAAGTATTAATGTCTTGAAAGTTTCATTTTGCTATTTTATTATTTTATATATCTATTAAAAAAATATGAATTAACATTTTTTGGTTTATTACGTTTATAATAGTAACATACCCTATAAATCAACATTTCTTTAGTTTATTTATTATGTTTATAATATTAACACAACCTGCCCAACAATGATGATTTACTACATATAAAGCATTACATATTATACAACACACAATATATCATATACATCAAACTGAAACTAATTAATTAATTTGTTTTGTCATTTTTAGCCTTTTGTATCTAGAATCCCACAAATAGATTGATAAAGTCTATACAAATTTGGTTCCACACCTATATTACTGGAAACCAGCAAAAAAATAAAATAAGTTTCAGTTAGAATTTATATGTTTTATTCGATTTGTGTTACGAAAATATTTTAGCTCAATGAAGGTTTTTTTTTCCTCTCAAAACCTAGCTAGCAGAAGTTATAAGACAGTAGAAACCATAAAGTGTTTGGTTACTTGCAAAAACTTTGTATTGGTATCAAACTATCGTGTTAGAATAAAATAGGACAACGCGTGTTGTTATTTTGTTTGTTATTAACATGTATTATGTGTAGGTGTTGGATATATGTGTAGGGATATACAGGTAGTGTATTTAATAATTTCTTGATATGTGTAGGTGTATAATGATTATGTGTAGGAATAAAATGATATGTTTGTTTACGATATTATGAAACAAAATGCTATGTGTAGGTGTATGAGGTTCAGTGTAGGTATTATATTTATGAGTGTAGGGATATGCAAACAATGCATATATTATGAACTTGTTTGTTTACAACATGATGCAATAAAATGCCATGTGTAGGTTATTATGATCTGTGTAGGTGTTGTATATAAATGTGTGCGGGAAACTATGAATATTATGATAATTTCTAGTGTAGGTACATCTTATGATATGTTTGTTTATATTATTATAATATGTGTAGGTGTTTTAAAAATGGCAAACCCATATTTCAATAAATAAAACATTAAAAGAAAAAAATAGTTTCACATCCACTACATATGTGTGATTTTAGGAATGTTACAAATTGAGTTATAATGTGAACAATAATTTATGGCAACAATGCAAGTAATCTTCCTGACAATAATTAAGTTTCTTTATTTAATGAATTATGAAAATTACCACACTATCCTTTTTTATTAAAAGTCATTAAAACTATATACAAATATTTACAAATATGTCATAACCATTGTAGGCCATTGATCACTATTAATCTAGGGCTATAAATAACTTCTTTCATTACTTGCAATAATTTGATTTCTCTCTTGAACCATCCCCTATATATATATTGTGTGTGTGTGTGTGTGTGTGTAAAACTTGGAGCAACACCAACTTGAATGACCCGAATGGTTAATGCGAAAAGTATAAGGGTGGTACAGAAGATCTCAAGGGGCGGTTTGGTGGAGATCCAAAGTTCAGGGACCAAGTTGAATAACTTGGTGTCATAGTTATCTTTTAGTTATTATTAAATAAGTTAGGAGTCTAGTTTAATTATGTTTCCTAGTTTGAGTAGGATTAGAATTGTTGGTGTTATATAAATCCATCAAAAGGTTTATTTCTAGTAGAGTAGAGAAGAGTAGAAAGTATTTTGTTCATGTTTCTTATTAATGAAAAGAGTCGCATAAACGTTTTATGCAAAATAGTGTTTGGTGTTCTTGATTCACTTGTCTAAGGTTTAACAAGTGGTATCAGAGCCTAACGATCCTGGCTCGTGTTTCCGATCGGCGGCAAGTCTTGATTGCGGTGGTAGTTCCAATCAAAGGCATAACAGGCCAAGAAACCGATCGCAGGCAAGAACGTTTAAAGATTGCTACGAAGAAAGTTCTGTGGTTCTCATTGATTTACGGAAGCGTGAAGTCGCAACCATACGTGACGGCAAGGGATTCAAACAATTGTCGTGAGATCTGGGTGATCAATTAAAGACGTTGGATTAAACTTGGCAAGCAGGTCACGGGGGGAAATAAAATCAAAGGTGTGAAGCAATTTGTTGTTTTATTATTGGAATTATATTATATACACAAATTGCAATTATTTGTTTCTACGGATAACCCCTGCCGCACTCCTTTTTCTTTGCAATTGAGATTTATTCACAAAAGTCAACTTTGCAATTGTGTGAACTGTTTGTTCGTGATATATCACAGCCGGCAACAGTTTCTTTTGTGTTCATCTAGTAACAGAAGTCATAAGCACTTTTACTCCTTTGTATTGTTTTGACACAATTTCGATCAGAAACAAGTGCTAATCCCAGATTAAAGAAATTTGAAACGAATGGCAGAGTTACAGATGGTAGGAGGAATTAAGAAGTTGAACCAGAGCAACTACAAACAATGGTCGACGTGCATCAAATCGTATCTTCAAGGTCAAGATCTTTGGCAGGTAACAAACGGTACCGAAACGAGACAACCTGCAAACGATATTAATGGTAGTATCGGGAAGTGGCAGGTGAAAGCGGGTCGTGCGATGTTTATCATCAAGACAACGGTGGATGATGATGTTCTTGATCACATTCAAGATCTCGAATACCCAAAGCAAGCGTGGGATACGCTAGATACCTTATTCACGAAAAAGAACGATGCTCGATTGCCACTAGTCGAAGGTGATTTGATTACGATTTCTCAAGGTGATCTTCCTATTTCACAATATTTTTGTAAGGTAAAGAATTTGTGTCGCGAGATTGGAGAACTCGATCCACAGTCTCGGGTTAGCGATGCTCGTATGAAGCGGATACTCATCCACGGTTTAAGGCCGGAGTATCGTAGCTTCGTTACCGCTATTCAAGGGTGGGCGACCCAACCGAGTATTATCGAGTTCGAGAATATTCTTGCTGGACAAGAAGCCTTAGCAAAACAATTAGCCGGGGTGTCTATTAAAACCGAGAGCGAAGCCTTGTATGTCGGAAGGAAGGAGAAGCATTGGTTCTACAAAAATAAGAATCGTGATGGTGAGAAAGACAAAGGTAAATATTGGGAGAACGAGAAACGTTACCGACCCAAGAAGAGAGAATGGAATAGAAAGAGTCGGGTTGATAACTCTGAAGAAGATTCATCGGACGAAGAGAACCGAGACAAGGAATCAAGGTACCAACCAAAACAATTTCCGTTTAGGTGTCATAAATGTGGACAAAAAGGGCATATGGCAAGGTATTGTCGAGAACCTAGGGAGGAAGGTAATGCAGCTGTTGTTAGAGAAGAAGAACCGTGGGAAGTGGAGGCTAATATGGCTGAGGTTCAGAAAAATTACGCAGCTGTCACCGAATTCAAACCGAACCTGGTAGATGAATGGTTTGAAGAAGGCTCCTGTTGGTGGACAAGTTCGGAAGCAGTGCCAGAGTCGAATCAATTGAAGGTAACCTTGGAATCATCTGTTGTTATTTTGAATCTAGATGATGAGGAAACCGTGGTTGAAGAAGAATGTATGGTTGATCAAGACGTAACCGTGACAGTAACCGAACAAGACGAGAAAGAAACCGTGTTGGATAAAGTGCACGAGGAGGTAGTTCCGTTTCATGTTACGGGTTGTCATGGTGGAATAGAAAACGTTGAAGATCAACAAACCAACAAAGTTGAAGTTGGAGTTTGCATGAGGTTCATGCAAAGTTCCGGTGATCTGAATGAACGAACGAATAAAGGAGTTAAGTTCGAGAGGGAGCATGCATCGAGTAAGGATGAAAGAATTGCTTTGAGTACCATGATAGTTGGTCATGGAGTTGAGAAAGCAAAAGTCGTTTCCAATCTGAAAACGGGTGATGCAGTTCTAAATAGTGGTAATCTCGAAACTAGCTCTATTGATAACAGGAAAAAGAAACCTGAAGGGAGTGTGATGAAGTCGAATCCAAGAATCAAGCTCAAGGAAGTGCGAGCGTTACAAGGTGTGAAGGATCTTGGAGGAACAATTGAAGTTGGTATTGAGAGGGAGTGTAAAACTTGGAGCAACACCAACTTGAAGGACCCGAATGGTTAATGCTAAAAGTATAAAGGTGGTACGGAAGATCTCAAGGGACGGTTTGGTGGAGATCCAAAGTTCAGGGACCAAGTTGAATAACTTGGTGTCATAGTTATCTTTTAGTTATTATTAAATAAATTAGAAGTCTAGCTTAATTATGTTTCATAGTTTGAGTAGGATTAGAATTGTTGGTGTTATATAAACCCATCAAAAGGTTTATTTCTAGTAGGGTAGAGAAGAGTAGAAAGTATTTTGTTCATATTTCTTATTAATAAAAAGAGTCGCATAAACGTTTTATGCAAAATCGTGTTTGGTGTTCTTGATTCACTTGTCTAATGTTTATCACATACAATTTATAAGTGCAAACTATTTAACTCATTCAGAGATCTTAAGTGCAACCCAGTCAAGTTGCTAACCCATTTGACTAGTTTAGATTGATACTGTTTACACAAGTATATAAATGCGCTTTGTGATCTAGTGTGAGTCTACCTATATAGACATGTGAAGGTACAACGATAATCCGTAGTGAATCACCAACATTATTTAGTTTATCTTTTTATGCTATTGTTTGTTTCAACTTGATTTCATCGGTGATTACTCATTTGTGTTGGTGTGTAAGTGTGTAACATTACACTAACTTCTTATTCGCTAATCGGGTACACTCTTGTAGGTTCATTTGAGTATTAATTTATTCACAATCGTCCACATGAGCCAATTATACCAGTATGTTGCACAAACAGAATTTTGTTAACCTATTCTGATATAACATTCATCATCCTAATGGTATCAGCAAAAAAGAATGAATAGTATATTTTCTTTTCTTGCAAGTTGTTTAAATACAAATCTAAATGAAATACTCCAAACCATTTTTTCCCTAATTCTTGTAAATAATTATTTCTCAATTTCTCTTTGTTGTCATTTGGATTTTGGGTCCATAAACCTGTTATTTAATGGGCTGCGCTGGGTTGGGCTGGGCTGTTAGTTTTAGTAAGCCTTTTATTTTCACAAGTAAATATCCAATTATCCACTATACATACATTGTGATAGAAGTGGACAAATCCGGTTTTTTCTAATACCAGGTTTGGGTATGGTATTGGAAAATCGGGTATTGAGAGAAATCGTGTAGGGTTCGGGTAGGGTATTGAGGAGAAAAATTCAACCCTATGTACCGAGGTAGGGTATGATCGGCTTCGGGTATTGGAACCGGGTATGTGTCCGGGTATAACCGGGCATTAATACCCGGTTTTGAACTTGTAATTTTTTTATTCATTTTTAAATTTGTTAAAAATTTAAATTTGCTTTGTAATCTATAAAAATAATTAAATTATATTACAAAAACCATAAATCCACTTAAGTACAAATTATTTACTTAATAATATGCATTTAAAAAAATTAAACATAAACGTTGTGAAGTAAACATAAAAATATACTATAAAAACTCATGTATTGTTTCGGTTGTTAGAAATTGGTATCGGGTATAACCGGGTATGGGTATAGGGTATGACCGGTTACGGGTATTTACGGGTATAAATCGCGTACGATTCCGGGTACGGGTATTGAGCTCAAAAAGCATACCCTATCCATACCCTACGGGTAGGGTCGGTTTCGATTTTAGGTATAGAATACCCGAGTATAAAAAAACCGGTTCCGGGTAGTTTTTTCAGGTCCGGTTCCAGATACAGATTTTTTGTGCACCTCTACATTGTGATTGCTTAGTTTTTTTTCTTTTCAAAGTGCAAGTCTATTTACAAACTCTTTTAAAACCACTAGTAAAGAAATTCCAAAAGTAACTACGAAACACACACATATATATATATATTTACTAGTTTTTATTCTCCCGTATTACGGGGTTGTGTTATATCTTTTGGGAGTTTAATTTTATTTATTGTAAGAAAGTTAATAATATACACATGATTTGATGATGAAATGGTTTCGCAAATAAATGAGATATAACCCGGTTTAAAAACTATCTTTGTTTGGTGAGACCCGCGACCCGCTTATTTTTTTTACTATAAAATTCATTCCTAATTACAAAAAATATATTTTTTTTAAGAAAACCATATATTAATTTTTAGTATATCCCTATTTAATAGGATTTTCATGTCAAACACTTGATGAGATTAATTTTTAATTTAATGAGTTGTTATAGCATGTTTAAGGGGGCTATATGAGTTTGATGAGACCCATACCGCGAATTTGGGAAATGCATATGACGTCTTTATTTACAAATAAAGCAATCTGGCGGCTTGAGATAATGTATGAAACAACCAGAGAGATTTTAAATGTTTCGTTTATATAAATGTAAGATTAACGGCAAACAGAACTCCAATCAGCCGTCACACCTTTAAACACAATTTTCTTTTTATTGCAAAGTTGGACCAAGTTATGATATCGTGAGTAAATATCGAACCAAAAACGCAAAAAATAGAGGGACTTTGCACCACACACTCATGGTCGGGCCAATCCTTTTGGGGGCCTAAACGAAACAACCTTTTGAGGCATTTTTCGAACTTTATTGTTACAAAGCAGATGGACTATCCACAAATATTTTTGTCGTCTTTTCAAATAACTTAAGAGTCATTTTCATCGTTAGTATGTTTTTTTTGTCTAAATTTAGTTATAATTTTCATCGTTTAGTATATTTTTATCTAACTTCAGTCTAAATTAGAGGCCTTATCCAAGTAGGGGTCTAGAGCCCTAGCTTGAGTTTACAACTCCTAAATATAGCTCCGCACGCACTAACTTAGCGCCAAATACGATTTACGATTGGGTAAGAAATAAATAAATGCATGGCATTTTCAACAGCCTCACCACAAAGATTATAGCTAACCGCCTGAATAGTAGTATTTATAAAGAAAGACCCTCCTTTTTACGTCCATTCTAAAAGTTGTAATTACTTAAGCTGTTAGTATCATCGATAGGGGTTTCATTGGGTCAATTCGATCGGGTTTCTGTCTTCGGGTTAGTCGGGTCAGGTTAGTCGGGTTAACCATGTTGCTTTATAATTTTAAGTTGCTTTTTTTGTGTTTGTAACTTGTAGGTTGCAAAATTTGTCATTCCAATCAATTTTCGATTTCTTTTACAAGTAATTATCTTATAACTGCATATATAGGCCTGTAAACGAACAAAACAAACACGAACAAAGGCATGTCCATGTTCGTTCATTTAACTTTTAACGAACACCTTCACTTAATCGAACATATATTTGTGTTCATGTTCGTTAGTTAAAAACTAAACGTATTCGTGTTCGTTTATGTTCGTTTATTTAAAATCTAAACGAACAATTCACGAACATAAATGAACATAATTAAACAAAGTTAAACGAACATGAAGGAACTTATATGTAAGTGAACGAATATAAACAAACTTAAATGAACGATCATAAACGAACATTCACGAATATAGATGAGCTAGTGAAACATGTGTTCATGTTCGTTCGTATAATTAAATTACACAACATAAATAAACTTTCCGCCGAATGGTTCATGAACAGGTATAATAATGAACTCATCTATAAAGTTTATAGTATTGCCTTTTTAGTTCTTATTTCACCTCTTCATCATTGTATTTGAAGTTAAGTATCACAACTAATCGAGCTATTCGGGTTAACCCGAAACCCGATTAACAATTCGGGTTAATCCAATTAATACTTTTTGACCATATTTAACTCGACTTAATTAGCTTATTCAGGTTTGTATCAAGTCAGGTAAATCAGGTTTGGATATTTGGACACCCCTAATCATCGATACACAATTTACTAAGATATACCTTATTCTTTTGGGTGTTCGTTACTCTACTGTAATGTGTCAAGCATGGACCCGTCCTTCACTATTTTTTTCCCCCGTACTCGCCCACATACAAAGGTAAAAAAGCGTTATATTTTTTTAGAGTTCAATCCATATTTAACTTTATTGTGGCACTTTTAGAATCAGACGGGCCCCACACTAATCTTGCAACAAACAAATAACTTTTTTAAACACTTCAACCCTACAAACTTTTTCATGCTTGTTATTATACCCTGTTGTTATGGTAGAGCGGGTTAAATAATTTCATGTTCAAAAGTTACCGTTCATTGCAACGGAAACACGTACGATAGGAAGTCAGTTGGTATCGGTTTGATTCGTTATGGTAAAAGGTTTGTGGAAAAAGTTTCATTAACAAGATTGAAGGCCAAAAACTAAATATGTAAATTGAAAGGGTAAAAATTTCATTATCAAAATTAAGGGGCCAAAAAGTAAATATGTAAACATAAAATTGAGAGGCTAAAAAGTACAATTGGGAAACTCTTGTGTTTACCAAAAGATAAAATTACTGTTTTCGTCCCTGGGGTTGCAGGGCGGAGTCACATTGAGTCCCTGAATAAATTTTGAATTGGTTGAATCCCTGTGATATCAAAAGTGACCCAAACGAGTCCTTTCTGTTATCTTTCTGTTAACAACACTTTTAAAAATGAGGGGTAATGTAGTCTTTTCAACATATAACACAAAAATAATATATATTTAAAATGAAAAAATAGATGCATTTTACATCTAGCAGAACCTAAACGGAATTCCGGCGACCCTTAGCTTTCCGGCTACACATCTAGCAAAGGCATAACTGTCATGAAAGTTTAGAACCAGTAATCCTCGCTCCTTCAACCGGTGCTCACTTTCAAACCAGAACAAAACCGACCTTGGTGGTGGTTGTCGGTTCCAGATCTGGACCGGAAATCCAACCGTTGTATGGTGGCAACAACACACAGAGTATGGTGACCTTCTGTGACAGCGAACGTAGTATGGTGGCAAAATAAGTAACAACGGCGGCTAGGGTTCCGCCTTGTTCTCCGGTTCAGAAGACGGTTTTCAGAGAAAGAAGCAGCAACTACGATGACTGAACTAGGGTTCCGCCCATAACCAGGTTCCAGCGATGTAACATCCCGAAATTTCCAAAATGATATTAATTATATTACTTAATAATAGAGGGAAAGTTGACTCGGGTTCGGGAAATAAATAATAGAGTAGGAGTTGGTATGAGTCGGGCTAGTGTTAGATTAATTGAGATGGGTTAAATGAGAATGGGCCTTAGGTCCATGGGCTTTAAGGGATATAAATATCCCCTAAACCACCATAAAACCCTAAACCTCATCTCTTTCTATTCTAATCTCTACACATTCAAAAACACACACCATAAACGAGCAGGATCCGAGAGAGAGAGTAAACGTTAGTTGGTGCTAGATCGTCGTGACGAACCAAAGCAACAAGACCAACTCGTGTTCGTAAGTTCGACTCGTTCAAGGTACGTTTATGGTTAGAAATCGTCCGTATAGGTTCGGTTTGATTTGAGAAATGGTAGATCTGAGTTTGTATGGTAAAAACGAATCCAACAAAGCTAAACTTACTGAAAATGGTTATGATTTGATGGGTTAATCGATTGATAAAAAGGACCCGTAACCTATATGCCTAAATCGCACCCTCTAAACATCGATGTTAGGTCGATTTGATAGTTGGGGTTTGTAGGCGCTGGTCAGACGATTCCATGGGTACCTAAATCGAGTTATTTGGTTAAAGAACGAAGGATTTAAGAGCGAACAGAACCTGCAGACGACAACTTCGCCTGCAAGCTAAGTTCGCCTGATGAACTTCGCCTGCAAGCTAAGTTCGCCTGATGAACTTCGCCTAAAGCTAAGTTCGCCTATGGTTTAACTTCGCCTAAAGCTAAGTTCGCCTAAGGTTTAACTTCGCCTAAAGCTAAGTTCGCCTAAGGTTTAACTTCGCCTAAAGTTAAGTTCGCTTAGAAAATAAATTAAAAACCTAATGGAAAATGTGTTAAGACAGTTAATGTAAATAAAATTTTTCCAAGCTGACCTGGCAGCTTGACCCCAGCCAGGGGCTCTGCCCCTTGGACCCTGCTAGGGGCTGCCGCCCCTAGACCCCGCTGCCAGGGGCGCTGCCCCCGGACCCCCGTTCGTTGTGGGTAGTAGTTAAGACTGGAAAGGTGATATGAGTAGTGATAGTTGTTTGATACGTGTACTTGTTATACAGTCAGCCGTGCACAGCTGAAGAAAGGGATTACGATTAACGGTGAACGTAACCGTTTTCAGGTGAGTTTCTAGCCCTATTCCTTGTTATGTTTTCGGGGCTGTGTGCATACTCGATGTGTTGTTAATACATTTATCCTAAGTGATAAGTGTATGTCATATGTGATATGTGTGATAGATATGAATGATTGTTTGTCGGTACGCGAACGATCTTCGGATATTGCGCGTACTGTCAGGTTAAAAATAAAGGTACGAATATGATATATCGAAGATGTATGAATATTTCAAATGAATACTTGTCGGTGCGTGAACGATCTTCGGATATTGCACGTAACGACAAGAGGTATGGTTGTTAAATGAATGAGGTAAAGAATGCCTAGAGTGTTCTTATGTTATAATGTAAGTATGTGTATATAGGTACACGAATGGCATGTGAGTTCTACGTTCGACATAGTAAGTTAGGATGGCAAATCCCTCTAGCTTCTGTCGGACATAGACTCGGCTGGTGATGGCGTAGTTAAGGACTGCGAGCCTTATACGTGAAGTAGATGATATATGTAAACGTAGATAAGGACTGCGAACCTTATACGTAATGTAGATAGGCGTCAGCATAGGAAAGGACTGTGAACCTTATACGTGCTGATTTTGTAGCATAGGGGAGGACTGAGAACCTCGTACGTGCTATGAATTAGGTTGCAACATAGGGAAGGACTGCGAACCTTGTACGTGTTGTGGATGTATTTCAGCATAGGAAAGGACTGTGAACCTTATATGTGCTGATTTTGTAGCATAGGGGAGGACTGCGAACCTCGTACGTGCTATGAATTAGGTTGCAACATAGGGAATGACTGTGAACCTTGTACGTGTTGTGGATGTACTATGGTATAGGGAAGGACCGCGATCCTTGTACGTACCATAAATGGTGAACATAGGTAAGGACTGCGAACCTTGTACGTGTTCACGACCTTGAGTACAGGTATAGACGGTGAACTATGAACGTACTCTCGGTAGACTGAGGTTAGTGATTGTAGATATGTATGTATGTATGGTAGCAAGTATGTATGTAGAACAGAAGGGTAACTAGTGAAGTATGGATATGTATCTACGGATATGTGTGTATGTGTATGTATTGTATGGCGTTCGATTAACTAGAACTCACTCAGCGTAGCTGACTTTTAGTATGCACGCAGGTGAGCTGATTATAGAGTTAGCATGAGGATGACACACGGCATGGATTGAACGGCTGGCATCTGAAGAAAGAAGTAAATATGTTTTAAATATAAAGTTTTGTGTTATGGTATCAAAGAAAAGATTTAATGTTTTGTAACAAATGATTGATGTTTTATATTCCGCGAAAAGTTTTAATAAACTCTGATTTGAAGAACTGTGTTTATGAGTAAATCCGACGCTAAATTAGGGCCACCGGGTTCGGGGCCTTACAAGCGAGTAACCTTGATCCACAGGTGGCGTATGGTGAGGCTCCATGCTCAGATGACGGGGGAGGAGGTGATGGAACTCTAACTTCTTATCAATTTTTCTATCTTATCTTTAATTGATAGAGATGGAAGATGAGTTGGTACTTGGTAGTGGCTCGTGGGTGGTGGTGGTACTGGCAACATGTGTTATGGTTAATTTTATGGAAATGGAAGATAGTTGGTAACTTTATTATTCTAATTATTATTGTAATTTAAATATATATTATTTGTGTTATATGTTGAAAGGCTACATTGTCCTTCATTTTAAAAGTGTTATTAACATAAATATAACAGAAAGGACTCGTTTGGGTCACTTTTAGTACCACGGGGATTCAACCAGTTCAAAGTATTTTTCGGGGACTCAATATGACTCCGCTCTGCAACCACAGGGACAAAAACAGTAATTTTCTCTTACCAAAATTTATAAACAAAATTGAGAGGCCCAAGAGTAGACTTTGAAACTTATGTGGCTAAATTATAAAGAAGTAAACTTTAATACTTGCATTTTAATTATTACTAATCAAAGAAAGTAAGAAACTATGCACATAATCATCACTACCGAAAGTAAGAAACTATGCACATAATCATCACTACCATGTTGATTAAGTAGGAATGAAAGTATTTTGTTTTAAGGGGGAAATATGTCAAAAAGTCAAACTACAAGGGCATACCCAAAACCATGACTCTCACAAAGTCACCACCTAAAAGGACTTTTATGGTTAAGTCGTCACTTTCTCCATCATGTGGGCTTCTGTTAACCGGGTCCACTTGCATCATCTAGCCCAACTGCCCCTAGTACAAGTGATGTAAATGAAAAGGTTAGAAGCAATGAAACAAATTAAAGTCCTTGTAGTTTTCTTTTTCTTACTTTTTCTTTCTTTTTGTACTCAATTGTTTACTTCTTAAAGTTTGAATCAAGGCAATTCGAGTCGGTATACGCCAAATTGTCTTAAGACTCATCACAGAAAATGCAAATTAAGTTCGCTAATCAGCTCGCTCAGACGATGGTCTAATCAAACTAGTTGTGTTTTTGCTGGCAACATTGAAGATTGAACGTGGATCATTTCTGAGTTATTCGACTTTGAAACCAACTCGACTACACGTTAAAGTCCAGTTTGTTTACTTTATTCCATATAATCCTTTCATAGCATGGGTCACAAATCTCAATCTTCTTTTCCTTGTTAAAACCATAAATTAAATAATATATTAAAAAAGATGGGTTCTTTTTTATATTATATTATTGAAAAGGTTGAATTGAAAGATGATATAAGTTGAAAACATAGGATGGCCACCACCACAACCCCTTCACTTGCATAGCCTTATCTATTACTTCAAGTGGCTAAACCCTCTATGGCCCACTTAATAATAATCAAGAATTCAAAATGTGTATACTACAGTTTACACTTACCTCCTAATTGTTTCTATCTTATCAAGCCATCTCAAAAAGAGAATTATTGAGCGTTTGGTAGGTGTTTTTCTAAGGAGTTGAAATAATTAGAATTTGGCATTCAAATTTATAAATGTTTTTAATTAGTTGGTAAATTTGTAGAAAATTTGGAATCTTAATAGATTAAAATGAGTAGATTCGAGTTTTATTTGAACCGAGTTCAAGCTCAAATTTCATCTTAGTAAATAAATTATTGGTCAAGTTAGGCTTACTTGTTTTGGTTTAAAGCTTGGGCTATAAGAAGTTTGGCTCAACTTGCTTGTTAAGAATGACTAACTTTGTATTTGACTTAGTATATTAACATAAGTTTTGCTTTCTGTATAAAGGAAAACTTTTTGGTTAGTTATAGGTCGTCGCATGTAACTTGTAATATTAATGATTTTTCTAAAATTATTAAAAAAAGTCATCAGACAAATAGCTATTTAGGTTACCCTTTAAAAAATTATGAAAAAATAGTGATTTATTCGGGCATATACCCATGTAGCAATGTCAGAAAATCACGCATGTACTCATAACACATGACTCGATCGCTTTAGTACCTTTCAATTTGTAAGGCTGAGGGGTGTGGGGGGCGCGAGAGGGGGCGCGAGCGGGGGCGCCAGCCAATAATATTGTGACGTGTGGCAGAGAGAGAAAGTTGATAAGATGGGTGTTGGTAGTGGTGATCGCGCCCCGGGACATGGTGTGGAGGGGCGCGAGAGGGGGGCGCGAGCGGTTTGTTTTTTATTATTTTTTAAATGTAGTAAAAAAACGTATTATTAAAAAAACGCAAAAATTATTTAAAAAAACACACATTTTTTTGAAAATTCATATAATAAAAAAAACATACTAAAAATTAAACAAACAATAATATTTAATAATAAAACTAATCTAATACAAGATCCTCTGGTCGCCTCGCCCACAAATGTTCAACCAACTCATGTCGAAGATCCCCGTGTATCTCACGGCTCTTGATATTTGCTACGTTATGAAGTTTTTGTTGATCACTGATTGTGGATGGTTGTGGCGGAATGTCACCTTGGTAGTTTTGGCATATAGCTTTGCCCTCGTCTTCTAACGTCATGTTGTGTAGGATAAGACACGTGTAGACGACGTCCATTATCCTCTCCCGAGTCCAATAACGTATCGGGTTCGCCAGAACATAATATTGTTTTTTTATAGCTCCAAAAGCTCTTTCAATATCTTTTCTAGCAGACTCTTGCTTCTTCGTAAAATACTTCCGTTTGTCGGCGACTGGATCTGTAAAAGCTTGAACTAACACAGCCCATTCGTTGTAAATACCATCGACCAGATAGTACCCGTACTTGAAGAGTTCTTCATTTGCAACAAAAGATTGAGGTGGTTCAACCCCGTCGATAAGGTCGTTGATCAAATGTGACTGATCGATAACATTAAGGTCGTTATTTGACCCAGCAACACCAAAAAAAGCATGCCAAAACCAAAGATCCTGTGACACCGCCGCCTCAAGTATGAGGGTCGGCCCTTCATGATCACCACGGTGGAACTGACCTCGCCAGGCCGTTGGACACATAGCCCATCCAACATGCGTACAATCGATGCTACCTAGCATCCCAGGAAAACCATGTTTTTCTGCGTGCACCTCATATATGCGTTGGATGTCATACGTTGTAGGTTTACGCAGATATCTCCGAGCGTAAGTCGATATGACTCCTACGTACAATATATATTAAAAAATGTAATAAATATTTAATAAAAAGTAAAATTAATGTTTTTTACCTTGGCAGAAAAAATGAAGGGATTCACGTGCAACCCTTTTCGACATCTGTAAATACTCATCCAAAGCGTCCGACGAGATGCCGTACGCTAGTTGACGGATAGCAGCCGTGCATTTTTGAAGAGGGGTAAAACCGGGAAGACCCCTAGCATCCTCCCTTTGTTGGAAAAAGGGATACCGTGCCTCTAAATCACTCGCTATACGCGTGAACAATTGCCTGCTCATTCGAAAACGAATTCGAAAATCCGACTCCGCGTATACCGGTTGAGGGCTAAAATAATGCCTCATCAAAGTATCGTTAGCACCCGATCGATCACGATCACGAGGTGGTGCTCTAACCCTCGGGAGTCGGGGTTGATGGGCTTGATTTTGCAAGAGATTTACCACGGCTGCGGTCAAAACTCCCCCTACATGAAGAAGCAAATCATCCTCTTCGGAGGAGTCGGAATCAGACGAGTACGACGACATTATTTTAAAAAAAAAAAATGGGACGATGGGTTGTTTGGAGATTGAAGTTGTGTTTGATATGGTAAAAATGGGTTGATTTAGGGGTATTATATAGGATTTTGTAAAGGTTTTTTTAAAAAAGTTTGAAAGAAATGGGTAATATATAAGAAGTGTTGTATAAAGAAATGGGTAAGTTTGGTGTTTTTTGAAGTTGTGTTAAAGTGTTGTATAAAATGGGTAATATATAGGAGTAGAAATTTTTTTTTTTTTTAAAATAATGTGAGCCAACGGCTCATTTTATCAGCCAAACGGCTCTTTTCACCACTCCCCATACCCCTCACGCTCAACCTGTCCCGCGAACCCCCTGGCGCCTGCCTCTTTTTCCGCGCTCGCGCCCCTCTCGCGCCCCTCTCGCGCCTCGGTGGTGTGGTGCTCGCGCCCCGGGGCGCGAGTGGCTGTCTTCTTGCGCCCTTTCTCACGCTCCACACCCCTCAGCCTAATGTATCATACTCTAATCGCTTTAGTACCTTTTAAATGTTATTTGATTTGATGTTTGTTTCTTCTTTTTTTCTTTCTAACTTTGTTGTGTTTTATATCCAAAATTGATTAACTTATTGTTTAATCAGAATGTCATGGTTAATAAGTCAAAATAGTGTATGGAATGTTATTTGTATATAGATGTGGATTCGTTATAGTTGAAGTTATATATATATATATATATATTAAACAACTAAGGTTAAATTTTAATTTCTTTAAGCATGTATAATATATTGTTGGGATATGAGAGTCAATCATTAGCTTACATAACATCTCTTTTATCGAAAGTTAGCTTTGTTGTAATCTATCTAAACACGTCATTGATGGTCAAATAACATTGTCTTATGTAAGTTAAAAATGTTTGTAAGATGTTATCCCCTTAATAATGTATAGTTTGGTTTTAATGAATAATTTAACCTTGGTAGCTTATTTGTAGTTTTGGTGTATTGCATGTTTTATCTATAAAATTTGCGTTGGTTGGTGAAAACATGGAGTAAGAACTTTAATCGGAAGTTAGACCAAACTACTTTGAAAAGTTATAAAGATTTTCGGTCTTGTCTACCACTATCACTCTTTAAAAAATGTAAGAAAACAAGCAGCGCATGCTATCAATGTAGAATTATATGGTTAACATCGATAGCGAGGTTATTATTGTGAGAATAACTTTTAAACATTCTCAATTTGTAGAAGGCAATATCATCTGAACACAACATATTTATCCAAACTTTGAAAATATACAACCTTTTACAAATATGTATGGTCGATATACCATTATACCCATAAAACAATAATTTGAATAACATGTTTGGCCAACAATCGTTACCATCTCCATGCTTCACATATGATGTGGTTTCTAACACATTAACACGAGTCATATGAACAAAACCATCATACGTGAATGGCTGAATGCTCTTTCACATAAGATATCAATTTAATCTCTCTTATTATAAGGGCTTTGGCCTAGTATAATCAAAGAGTTTGATAAGATTTTACTTATTAAAGGTAAGGGTTCTAATCCATTACGTGAAACTGAAGTTTAGTCTTTTTTGATAGGAGTTAAAAAATAAAAATAAATAAATTCTTACCCAAAAATAATTACACTTTTTCATGATTTTCCTTTTATATATGGATCAACATGACCAGGTGATTTTCCTTTTACAATTATTTATTGTCCCTGGGCCTTACCCCACCTTATAGATAAGGTACCCCAATATCATGGTCTATGTCTATGATCATGACATTGTTGTTATTTTTCTCTTCCTGTGGACTGAATAAAAATAAAATATAATAATGCATCGAATCAAATTGGATGCAATTACCTGACTTCACAAGTCATCTTACCCGTTGCATATAAACAACTACATGCCCTCAGTTGGATTATGAATAAACTTTAGTCATATCCATACTCATATATCCTTTTATATATTATCTTAAAAGAAACATAACACAATATTGCTGACTTTTGTAAGCAAAAAATATAGACACATTATAAGATATGTTTAATAAAAATATGACATTATCTTTACTTTACTTTTTTATTATACAAGTTGTTTGACGTCTTAATCAAACTAGTGTCTCAATCGGTAAAATTTTGACATTGCTTTTAAAGGAAGAACTCAACCGGAAACTGAACATCCTTCGATTCCTCAATTTTACTACAACTTGTCTATTAATGGATCTAATAACATCATTTTTTTCTCAATTTAATCATACATTTTGGGTAGTCGTTTCAAATAATATAATAATCGTAACTTCCAACCTTATCTTTTAAGTCACAAGTGGCCTACCATGTCACACTAATGACTGGTATGACCGGCTCTTCCTTGTCGCTCATGTCACGAGGAGTAGTGTTGTAAACAAGCCGAGTCATTTTGTCTTAAGAGAGATCGAGCTTGGTTTGTAAGTAGTTTTTCAAACTCGAGCTTGGTTATGCTTCGACTCGTTAATTATTTTTTAATCACTCAATTATTTTACTTGTTATGCATATAAGGTTTGGATCAAATACAAATTAAATTAACGTGCTAACTTTGCGAATCAAGTAGTGTAATTATATATAGAACATGGTGCAATTATATATAGTGTAGTGTAATTACATCAATAGTGTAAGTGTAATTACTTACATAATTACCCTACTTGTATATATAATAATTATACTATTAAATTTGCACATTCAGCACGTTAATTTAATTTATATGTTAACTTTCCCCTATATATAAAGGATCCAATACAATAATATTTAATCGTACAATAGTTGCGCGATCAAAAATCACCGTTGATTTCAATAACTAAGTGGTGTAAAATTGAAATTTCTTTCAAATCGGGTTTCAACCAAATTAACCGTCTACTTTCAATTTGGTTTACAAGTTCGTGTGGCATTTGTCATTTTTTATTGTATCCGTATTTGTTTTTGTATTTGTTACACCGACCCGTTGAGTCGTTTCAATAAATTCGTTTGGTCGTTTATCATTTAACATAAACTCCGACGATTTATAGTTATTACTCGCTCATTTTTCTATTCGTTTAATTTAATTAACGAATCCTCGAGTTATAAAGGTCTATAAAATAATCAAGGTTTACCTTGTCAGGGTATAAAACGCAAACAATCTAAATATATATTAAAGTATATCAAGTTTTATCCAATTTAGTATACTTTCAAAGTTCAAGGTTTAATAGGAAAATAAGGTTTAAAAATCAATTTATTAATATTTATAAAGATGAGGGACTTATAGTGTAAAGTATTAAAATAATAATAATAATAAAACAACCTAGCCCCCTACCCCTGACCCGCGATTTTAAGGCGACTGGAGTCCGGCAGTCGGAAACCGGTTCTGGCGAACTCCAATCACCCCATTATTCTCGTCTTTTGACCCGTGTAAATCGTGTAGCGTCATCAAAACATATCGACAACTGATTATTATCAATTAAAAACAAATAACAACAACTTATAACGACCGATTAATCCGGGTAACCGCGGAATAATAGTAAAATCCAATTAACACTCTTAAACACCTAGACACTCCAATTGACACTATAAATACGACCCAAACTAACATCTAAACTCGCACCAACATCCAATCTCCTCTCTAACACTCCCAAAAATCCCACTTGTTCATTAAAGTTTGTTTTTCCGGCCAAGTTCCGTGCGCCGTCATACCGGCATCTCCTAAGGTATTTAATACAACATTGATTCATTTAAACTCAATAAACAAAACCTCTAACTCAAATTAAACAAACATGGAATGATTATGGTGAGTTGAATCTAGGGCTTTATGTGAAGAAGATGATAATATGAGTTTTTGTTTATAATTAATCGTTTCCATATTTTAACAAAAGTGATGGTTTGGTTCAGTGGTTGTGTCTGCATGGTATGGTTGTGGAGACCCGGGTCACACCAAACCTGTTTTATGTTTTTGAAAACCAATTTTTATTAGTTTTAATAAATTAAATATGTATTTATAAAGAGAAAATTACCTAAATAGCCCTTTTTATGAGAGAGAAATTACAAAATAGCCCGTGGGATTTCGTTTTCCCAAAATAGCCCTCGAAATCCAACTTCCACGTGAGATTAGGATATTCCTCGTGAGTTTTCGTGAACCAATCAAAATCTGCCATGTGTCAAACATCCCCACCTACCACGCAAGTTTTCATCCCAAATCCGTCTTAAACGTTATTTTTCGCATTAAATCTAACCTTATGAAAACCAACTTTAACGTGATGTTTAAAGCTGTTTTCGTCTCCAACGCGAGTTTTCAAAATTATGTTTTTTTAAGTTTTTTTGAAATTCATCTCCAAAGATGAATTTCAAATTAATTTCGTCTTTTTAAAAAAAATCATACTCTTCATCTTCTTCATCTAACTCCCACCATTTCCTCATCTTCTTTTTTAAAAAAATCATACTCTTCATCTTCTTCATCAAACTCCCACTATTTCCTCCGCCACCTAATGCTACCGGATGTGACATCTGCCCCGATCCGACCCGACCCAGGTACCCGTTTCTCTGACCCGATCTCTTTCTTTTATGATTTAATATTTATTTATACTTATATTTTACTTTCAATAATAATAATATACTTTTCCCTCCCGCCTCTTTCTCTCTCTTTCTTTCCGCCGTTCCGTCCCTCTCCTCTCTTTCCGCCTTCTTTTCCCTCTTGTCGCCGTCCCGCCCTTAAGCCTTGAACCCTTTCCTTAACTCTTTGCTTGTCCTTTGGTTCTTCCCGCCTAAGGATGTCTGCAGCTCCACGCGCCAGACTCCTTACATGGAAGCCTGCGTGAAGACATCTTGTTCCTGCGATGCGTGAAGAGAACTCTTCTCGCAGCGCGCTAAGAATGCATGTTCTTCCCGCAATGCGCTAAGAATGTATGTTCTTCCCGCGATGCGCTTAGAATTCTAGTTCTTCACGCAGCACGCTAAAGATTTGTGATTCTTCCCGCAGTGCGCTAAGGATTGTTGTGCCAGCCTTCGCGCTCGCGCACTCAGCCTTCCCGCGCTTAACCCTTGTATCTTCTGTTTATTCTAGCCGTTTGCTTTTGTAATGTCTTTTCTTCTGAGCTGTTGACCTAACCTATCTAATGTCTGAATAGTTACTTTCGGCGCAGCATGCGTACCAACCCCATTGGTTGGTAGAAAAAGTGACTGACATTATCTTTTGAGATCTGCTTTTTCATGCTTTATCCAGTACCTTTATCTGATCCGCCCATGCCTGTTACTGTTCCCTGTCAGCTTTTCTCTTGTCCCCTGCAGCTGCCATATCTTTTGATATCTTGCTTTTGGAATCTTTTTACTGTTGATATCTTTTCTTTTACTTTTGGAGATCTTTTCTAGGGTTTGTGTCCCCTAGGGTTTGCCTATATATAGTACTATTTTCTTAACACTTCACACACTACACTTATTCTCTTCCTCCCTTTTTGCTCTCTGTCGTTGTTCTTCAGCCGCCTCCCTCCTCTCTTGCCTCCGTCTTCCTCCCTGTTCTGCCCTGCTTTTCCGGTAATATATATATATAATAATTTACTTATTAATTATGCTAACTTATAATCAAAACTTAAAACCAATCGTTAAAACAATAATCTTTAATTATAGGTTAACTTTGCTTGTTTAAGAGTTGATTCTTGCATATCTATCATCGCATCTTTATCAAGTGAGTTATCTCGTATCTAATCCCTTTTTATTTTAAATGCTTTGGGATGTTCATGTGTTCATACAAAACTTGAGTCTTAAACTGTTTATGAACTTTAGTCGCGCAGTATCCCATGTGTTGAGGACGTTTACTTGGCTGTTTATTTGTATGTGTGTATCATTAACCGCTTTGTTCGGCCTATTCCGAAGTTTTCATGGTACCATTAGATGAACACGGGAGACCTATCGTTTACGGTTTTCTTTGTTTACACTTGCACAGATGTTTTCTCGTTTTTGTGCTCAATTGGGAGCACGGATTGAACTATGAGCTATGATCTATCTAGGCTTGATCACAATCTGATTGCACCCTTGTTAAACACCAGACATACACGTGTTGCGCGCAGATTTATGGCTATCTATGTATTGTATTAAACTTGATTTCTCACCAACACGCAAGTGTTTGACGTTTATTTTAACACATGTTCAGGTTTGCAGTAGCTGTTTTGGAGCTTGTGGACACGTAGGACGTTTTTACTTTTGGACCTAGAATTAAAATGTATCAAGACAAGTTAATGTTGTTTGAATGTTATAATTTATAATATATTGATTTATGTTTGATTTATGTTCTTTATTTTCCCCGCTACGCGTGCGCGATAAAATGTGTATTAATAAATATTGACACCAATAGTGTCGCGAGTAATGAAGCAATATGTGGCGCCCCGATGTATAATCCGCCTTTGGTCGGGGTGTTACAGATTGGTATCAGAGCTCGTTGACTTTAGGATAGGTGGTTAGACGTAACGGCCTAGAATACCTAAGAGTCCCTTCTCGCGCATGAGAGAAATCTCATGTTTGCGCGCTTATTGTTAATTACTCGTTATTTATGAATATGCTCGCGCTTGCGCAGTATACGATTTTATTCCGCGATATTTCGATTTTTGTGAATTTCGATTTTTATTGATTTTACTTACATATTCGTTTGTTGGGATTGAAAATCCGAAAAGTCATGGTGATACATGAATAGTTGATTTTCAATTTCCATTTACGATTATGTTCTGAGGTTGGAGACTTGAAAAGTCATGGTGATACATGAATTGTCAACCTCCAATACTCATTTTCTTGTATATTTTATATTGAGGATTGAAAAGTCATGGTGATACATGAATCGTCAATCTCCAATGCTCGTTTGCTCGTATATTTTAAATTGGGAATTCGGAAAGTCATGGTGATACATGAATTGTCGATTCTTGATTCGAATTTGTTACCTTTATTAAGTCTGCATTTAGGATCATTTATTTTACTTTAACTCTTGACTGTAACTGACTCCGTGAAACCAAGCTTTATAAGATTATACTTTGCGCTAAGACATTAACCAAAATTAAAACTTTTATAGAATGCCTCCGCTATCTCGCCGATTTCAGAGAAGAGAAGCCTCGCGCATGCGTAGACAGCAACGTTCCCAGGAAATGGCCGCCGCGATAGCCCAAGCCTTGAGCCAAAACAATACCTCGAGTTATAACATTAAGTCCTTTAACGCGGGTAACCCTCCAAAGTTCACAGGTCTTGAAGGAGCCACCGTGATGCTCCAGTGGCTTGAGAAAATAGAAAACACTTTCCTTCACACCCAATGCCCCTCAGACAGACGAACCCTATATGCTTCCAGTGTCCTGGAATCCAGAGCGCTTACATGGTGGAATGGAGTAGCTCATGCGCGTGGCGCAGAGGCTGCTTCTAGCATGACATGGGAGGAATTCAAGGAAATTCTTACGCGAGAATTCTGCCCTCCCAACGAAATTAAGCGCCTGGAGGAGGAATTTTGGAATCTTAAGCAGTACAGTGGTGAAGCGCGCGAGTACGCGACGCGCTTCCATGAACTAAGTTTGCTTGTCCCTCACCTTGTTACCCCTTCCCGCCGAGCCATAGAGAAATTCCTTGGGGGTCTTCCCATGGAAATTCAAGATTCTGTATGGGCCAGAAACCCAGTAACCCTCTCTGACGCCATCGAGTTGGCCGCTGTGCTCAGCGACAACCATGTCAGAGCAGGAACCCTGTTCCTGCGGAGAACAGAAAAGACCAAACCCACCAAGACTGTCCCTGAACCAACAGAAACCAAACCAGAACCCTCAAACCGTAACAACCTCAAGCGCAGGCGCAAAGCCTATGCGCTTACCAACCCGCCCATTACCCAACAACCCATTTATCAACCTCCAGTTTACGCGCCTAACCCACTGTCGACCTACCCAACACCTCCTGTAGTCCACAACTATGCCTTAACCAACCCCGCACTCCCTGCCCCGCCAACTAAGAAACCTTACACAGGAAACCAACCCCTTTGCCCAACCTGTAGACTTCACCACCCAACTCAGACCCCGTGTCGACAATGTAACCGATGTGGCCGCATTGGTCACTCAACCGAATACTGTAGAGTCCCTCCCGCCAACCCAATTGCGCCAACACCACCAGTCTACCCGCAGAACCCACAATCAATCTACCAAAACCCACGACCCAGGTCGTGCTATAACTGCGGTGATCCCAGTCATTTCCGGAACGCGTGCCCGAGACTACAAGTGCAAATCACACAAGCGAATCCGGTGAACCAGATTTCAAACCAAGTGACGCGTGGACGAGCTTTTAACATAACCGCGCACCAAGCGCAAGCGAATAATGACGTAGTTAATGGTACATTTTTGCTTAACGGATTTTATGCTTCTGTACTTTTTGATACTGGCGCCGATCGAAGTTTTATCTCTCGCGCCTTCGAGCAGAAGCTTGCGCGACCGCGCAACGATTTAAAAGAAGATTTTTCAGTTGAATTGGCTAATGGCGAAACTGTTTTAATTAACTCTGTGATTAAAGATTGCACGCTTAACCTTAACGAAAACGATTTTCTGATTGACCTCATCCCCATGCCTCTTGGAAGCTTTGATGTTATCATTGGTATGGACTGGCTCTCGAAGAATCGCGCCGAAGTTATTTGCGCCAAGAAATTGATTCGCATACCTCGAGAAAATGGTGATCTTCATATTTACGGCGAAAAACCCTCCAGTGGTCTTAAACTTATGTCTTGCGCCGAAGCCCAAAGACTCATGCGGAAGAAGTATGTTGCATTCTTAGCCCATGTGGTCAAACCTGCTGAAGAGAAGAAGCTTCGCGATATCCCTGTTGTGCGTGATTTCCCTGAAGTTTTTCCTGATGATCTTCCTGGTATCCCTCCCGCTCGTGAAGTCGAGTTTCGTATTGATCTTGTCCCTGGTGCTTCCCCCGTAGCTAAATCTCCTTACCGTCTTGCGCCCGCTGAGATGCAAGAATTGGCAAGCCAACTTCAAGAGTTGACTGCTAAAGGATTCATCCGCCCTAGCTCTTCGCCCTGGGGTGCTCCGGTGTTGTTCGTTAAAAAGAAAGATGGATCGTTTCGCATGTGTATTGATTACCGCGAGTTGAACAAACTCACCATTAAAAACCGGTATCCCTTACCGCGTATTGACGACCTCTTTGATCAACTCCAAGGTGCCTCTTGTTTCTCGAAGATTGATCTCCGCTCTGGCTATCACCAGTTGCGCATCCGCGATGAAGATGTTCCGAAGACTGCTTTTCGAACTCGTTATGGCCATTTTGAATTCTTGGTCATGTCCTTCGGTTTAACCAACGCACCCGCCGTTTTCATGGATCTAATGAATCGGGTGTGTAGGCCTTTCTTGGATAAATTCGTGATTGTGTTTATCGATGATGTTCTGGTGTATTCTAAGACCAAGGCCGAGCATGAGCAACATCTCCGATTGGTGTTGCAGAAGCTTAGAGCTGAGCAACTCTATGCTAAGCTTTCCAAGTGTGAATTCTGGTCTGATGAAGTACAGTTTCTTGGTCATGTTGTTAACAAGATGGGTATTCATGTCGACCCATCCAAGATTGAAGCAATCAAGAACTGGATTACGCCATCCTCTCCTTCTGAGATCCGTTCCTTTCTGGGCTTAGCTGGTTACTACCGGCGATTCATTTCGAACTTCTCGAAGATCGCTTTGCCTTTAACAGCTCTAACGCACAAAGGTAAACCGTATATTTGGGGCTCGAAGCAAGAAGAAGCCTTTCTAACGCTCAAGCGTTTGTTGTGTGAAGCTCCTGTTCTTGCGCTACCTGAGGGTAATGATGATTTTGTCGTGTATTGCGATGCATCCAACCAAGGTCTCGGTTGTGTTCTTATGCAACGAGGCAAGGTTATCGCTTACGCATCAAGGCAACTCAAGGTTCATGAAAAGAATTATACAACTCACGACCTCGAGCTTGGTGCAGTTGTTTTTGCCTTGAAGATCTGGAGACACTACCTTTATGGTACTAAGTGTATCCTCTACACTGACCATAAAAGCCTTCAGCATATCTTTGATCAAAAGGAACTTAACATGAGGCAACGCCGATGGAACGAACTCATCAGCGATTACGAATGTGAGATCCGGTATCATCCTGGTAAGGCTAATGTGGTAGCCGATGCGCTCAGCCGAAAACCCTGCCAGCTTAACTGTATCTTGCCGCGCACCCAGCTTCACTTCGCGCCGATTCAAAGCAACCTTGAATCGCGTATTCGTGACGCGCAGCGCGCATCCATCAGTAACGGTAACCTTCGCGCCGAGTTAGCGTGTGGCGCGGAAGCACTCTTTGTCCCTAATCTGGGTGGAATTCTCTGCTATCTCAATCGCATCTGGATTCCCTTTGATGAGAATCTTCGCGCTGATATCCTGAGTGAAGCGCACAAATCTCGGTATTCTATTCATCCTGGCGCTAATAAGATGTACAAGGATTTGCGTTTAACTTATTGGTGGCCCGGTATGAAAAAGGATATTGCTGTGTTCGTAGCTAAATGCCTGACTTGTTCTAAAGTGAAAGCTGAACACCAACGCCCATCTGGTTTGCTCGAACAACCAGAAATTCCTACGTGGAAATGGGAATGTGTAGCGATGGACTTTATTACCAAGTTACCTTTGACAGCAAGCAAACATGATAGCATTTGGGTAATAGTGGATCGATTGACTAAGTCTGCTCACTTTCTGCCCATTCGTGAAAACTACCGTGTTGAGCAGCTCGCGCAGCTGTATGTCAAGGAAATTGTTTGCCGTCATGGTACTCCTTTGAGCATCATATCCGATCGCGATGGCCGTTTTATATCTCGCTTTTGGAAATCTCTCCAATCTGCGCTAGGAACTCGCTTGGACATGAGTACGGCATATCATCCTCAGACTGACGGACAGTCTGAGCGAACTATTCAAACTCTTGAGGATATGCTCCGATCTTGTGTTCTTGATTTTGGAGGTAATTGGGATTCACACCTGCCTTTGATTGAGTTTTCTTATAATAACAGCTATCATTCCAGTATTGGTATGGCCCCATTTGAAGCACTTTACGGTCGTAAGTGCCGCTCCCCGATCTGTTGGAGCGAAGTGGGTGAAACTCAAATCACAGGACCCGAACTTGTTCAAGAGACAACCGATAAAATCGCCAAGATCCGTGATCATCTGCTGACTGCCAGAAGCCGACAGAAGAGTTACGCAGATCGTAGGCGAAAGCCTCTCGAATTTCAAGTTGGTGATCTTGTTCTCCTCAAAGTGTCGCCCTGGAAAGGTGTTGTCCGCTTTGGGAAGAAAGGTAAGCTTGCTCCTCGTTATGTTGGTCCATTCAAGATTCTCGCGCGTGTGGGAAAAGTTGCCTACAGACTTGACCTGCCGCCCGCGCTCAGTAATGTGCATCCAACGTTCCATGTATCCAATCTCAAGAAGTGTTTAGCTGACGAGAACCTTCGCATTCCACTTGATGAAGTTCAAGTTGATGAAACTATGCATTTCGTTGAGAAGCCTGTTGAGATTATGGATCGTGAGGTTAAGCAAACCAAGCGCAGTCGTATCCCTATCGTGAAAGTTCGCTGGGAGTCCAAGCGCGGAGCCGAGTTTACATGGGAAAGGGAAGATCAAATGAATATCAAGTACCCGCACCTGTTCTCTGCGCAACCTACTTCGAGATAAATTTCGGGACGAAATTTCTTAAAGTAGGGGAGACTGTGACATCTGCCCCGATCCGACCCGACCCAGGTACCCGTTTCTCTGACCCGATCTCTTTCTTTTATGATTTAATATTTATTTATACTTATATTTTACTTTCAATAATAATAATATACTTTTCCCTCCCGCCTCTTTCTCTCTCTTTCTTTCCGCCGTTCCGTCCCTCTCCTCTCTTTCCGCCTTCTTTTCCCTCTTGTCGCCGTCCCGCCCTTAAGCCTTGAACCCTTTCCTTAACTCTTTGCTTGTCCTTTGGTTCTTCCCGCCTAAGGATGTCTGCAGCTCCACGCGCCAGACTCCTTACATGGAAGCCTGCGTGAAGACATCTTGTTCCTGCGATGCGTGAAGAGAACTCTTCTCGCAGCGCGCTAAGAATGCATGTTCTTCCCGCAATGCGCTAAGAATGTATGTTCTTCCCGCGATGCGCTTAGAATTCTAGTTCTTCACGCAGCACGCTAAGGATTTGTGATTCTTCCCGCAGTGCGCTAAGGATTGTTGTGCCAGCCTTCGCGCTCGCGCACTCAGCCTTCCCGCGCTTAACCCTTGTATCTTCTGTTTATTCTAGCCGTTTGCTTTTGTAATGTCTTTTCTTCTGAGCTGTTGACCTAACCTATCTAATGTCTGAATAGTTACTTTCGGCGCAGCATGCGTACCAACCCCATTGGTTGGTAGAAAAAGTGACTGACATTATCTTTTGAGATCTGCTTTTTCATGCTTTATCCAGTACCTTTATCTGATCCGCCCATGCCTGTTACTGTTCCCTGTCAGCTTTTCTCTTGTCCCCTGCAGCTGCCATATCTTTTGATATCTTGCTTTTGGAATCTTTTTACTGTTGATATCTTTTCTTTTACTTTTGGAGATCTTTTCTAGGGTTTGTGTCCCCTAGGGTTTGCCTATATATAGTACTATTTTCTTAACACTTCACACACTACACTTATTCTCTTCCTCCCTTTTTGCTCTCTGCCGTTGTTCTTCAGCCGCCTCCCTCCTCTCTTGCCTCCGTCTTCCTCCCTGTTCTGCCCTGCTTTTCCGGTAATATATATATATAATAATTTACTTATTAATTATGCTAACTTATAACCAAAACTTAAAACCAATCGTTAAAACAATAATCTTTAATTATAGGTTAACTTTGCTTGTTTAAGAGTTGATTCTTGCATATCTATCATCGCATCTTTATCAAGTGAGTTATCTCGTATCTAATCCCTTTTTATTTTAAATGCTTTGGGATGTTCATGTGTTCATACAAAACTTGAGTCTTAAACTGTTTATGAACTTTAGTCGCGCAGTATCCCATGTGTTGAGGACGTTTACTTGGCTGTTTATTTGTATGTGTGTATCATTAACCGCTTTGTTCGGCCTATTCCGAAGTTTTCATGGTACCATTAGATGAACACGGGAGACCTATCGTTTACGGTTTTCTTTGTTTACACTTGCACAGATGTTTTCTCGTTTTTGTGCTCAATTGGGAGCACGGATTGAACTATGAGCTATGATCTATCTAGGCTTGATCACAATCTGATTGCACCCTTGTTAAACACCAGACATACACGTGTTGCGCGCAGATTTATGGCTATCTATGTATTGTATTAAACTTGATTTCTCACCAACACGCAAGTGTTTGACGTTTATTTTAACACATGTTCAGGTTTGCAGTAGCTGTTTTGGAGCTTGTGGACACGTAGGACGTTTTTACTTTTGGACCTAGAATTAAAATGTATCAAGACAAGTTAATGTTGTTTGAATGTTATAATTTATAATATATTGATTTATGTTCTTTATTTTCCCCGCTACGCGTGCGCGATAAAATGTGTATTAATAAATATTGACACCAATAGTGTCGCGAGTAATGAAGCAATATGTGGCGCCCCGATGTATAATCCGCCTTTGGTCGGGGTGTTACACCGGACACCACCACCACCACAACCACCCACCACCACCATGAAACTTGAGCCGAAAGTTCTTCCTCCGTGGCTTCTCTACCACCTCCTCATCGGAAAAACTCACCGGCCGGAAAGCTACCGTTCGGTATATTATTTCCTTCATTGTCTCGCCGGAATATTCTGTTTCATGCCGGAAATTGATACCGGATGACGTGGATTGAACCGGATCTGATCTGGGTTTCTTGAATCTTGGAAGGTTGTTGTTGAAAAACATGGAACTGTGGTTTGGTTTATGACATCACTAGGGTTTTTGGTAATGTTTGTACATAAGTTTTGGTAATTTGAGAAAATAACGGAAATGCCGTCTTCGTAATCACGTGAGATTCATTTGGTTTTCATTTCAAATTGAAAATGTTTTTTACAAATTCATCTTTGGAGATGAATTTCAACCTCACGAAGATGAAATTCATTTAATATTCATCTTTGGAGATGTTAATTGAAAATCGTCTCCGAGGTTGAAATTCATTTCAAATTCATCTTTGAAGATGGATTTCAAAATAACTCAAAAATCATCTATTTTGAAAAGTCACGTTGCCGATGAAAACAGCTTGAAACATCACGTTACAATTGGTTTTCTTCATGTTATATTTGATGACAAAAATAACGCTTCAGACAGATTTGGGATGAAAATAGCGTGGTAGGTGAAAATGGAAAACACATGGCAGATTTTTATTCGTCCACGAAAACTCACGGGGAATCTCAAAAACTTACGAGGAAGTTGGATTTGGTGGGCTATTTTTGGAATTTGAAATCTCATGGGCTATATTGTCTTTTCTCTCTCATCAAAAGGGCTATTTAGGTAATTTTCCCATTTATAAATCATACAAAATAAATAAAATTAGTTTTATAATTAAATAAAAGTTGTTTTAATTTGCGTTAGCATTTTAGTTCAAATATCAACTTTTACAAACCATACCACTCGTTAAAACTCGTAAAATAGTTATAATATATATATATAAAATGTCGTTGTAACTTTCAAATGAAACATACCGATTACGACAAATTCCTTAATGATTATTAAAATTGTAAATAATATTATAATAATAAAATTGATAAAACCCGTTAACTTAAATACTAATACACTTAAAAACGTGTAACATAATACTTATAAATAAAAATGTATAAACCTTAAAACCAACGTTATTGTCTTGTAAATTAGTTAGTAATTTTTTTTTGTATATCTTGTTCTAGCTCGCGAGATTCGATCGTTTGATTTCATTTAACGCACTTACGGTTTTTCTTTTCAAAGTTATCTCCAATCACAAAGGTGAGTTTCTCACACCCCCTTTTTAACGCTTTTATATATTTTGGGGGTAGCATATATATCCTATCAAAAATTCAATTTATTTTATTTATTATTTACAAACTACAATTCGCATCATTGACTTGTGTGTTTACTTGATTACTTGCTACGATATTACGTGCATGGATTTCTTCGATAAGTATGATCATACGCCTCCCTTTGCACTCATAGACCATTGTTTCTAGTGGAAAAGGGACTCTGATCTTAGTACGTTGGTGAACAATCCCAACTGGAAAAGACCTTCATTTATTCTTTACACTCATGAACCATTGTTTCTAGTGTAAAGAACCCTTATGTGCTTTTCACAAGTTTTCATGGAATTGTATGGTTTTTATCTAGTATTTAAACTGTGTGAACTTACCAACTATTAAGTTAGTTGACTTTATTTTATATATAGATGCTACAGGTACTTATATTAGAGGATGAAATGACGAAAGACACTAGAAGTTAGATTATTTAAAGAATAAACAAGAAGATGTGTTTCATTATTTTTCCTTTATAATTGTCTTATTGAACAACTTGTGTACTTGAGATATGAATGAATTAATGATATTATTGTCACTTAATAGTGTCACATGTGTTTTGGGCAATCTGTACGTCACACCCGCGCGTATTCCGCTTTAGCCGGGGTGTTACAGTTCGCTATTGGAAATGTATGACATCGACTCCAAAATGCAGCTCGTTATTTGTAAACCTAATTGATTATATGGAATAGCTAATTGAAGCTTGCGAATTGGATTAATGCATCAATTGAGATAGCGAACATTACAGAATATTCATGGAGAAAACAAACTAGATCATCTGCAAATTGAATGAACTAACTTGAGTGTGATTTCAATTCGTAAATACAGTTTGAAGTGAACTTATCTTCGTGTCCGTCCATATTTTACACTATATGTATAGTATCATCTTCCTCAATAATCCACATCTCTGCCAAAATCAACTCTAACACTTGTTCAACCATGAAGTTTAAGAGAGGAGATCAAGTGGAGGTTATGGATATGGGTCCCGGGTTGAAGGTTTAGGGTAGTATGAGCCGGATTGTTCATTGAAGGTTTAGGGTGGTATGAAAGAGGAAGATGATGAAGATGAAACACATATATATGAAAAACAATGCAAGTAATATTCATTGGACAATCATGTCGGAGTAGACGGAATCACGAAATATTGTCGGTGTAGAGGGATTAAAAATTAATAACATAGGTGTGGGCTAGATTTCAACACATAAGAAATAAACTATTAGGTCGTCTTTTTGGTACAAATTCACCCGAAATGCGTCTTCAAAGGCTGAGTTTGAATGCACAATTTCTCAAGTGTTTGGAATTTGAAGGGATCCGGTAGGAAATATTATTAAACCGTTGGGCAAGACTGTTTTGTTAGAAAAAGATTTAGTGGAAAATATGGACTGGTCCCCCAATATTTTCAAATAACTCGTCGGATTTTCAAAAAAGTATGACACTTGTCAGATTTCTATTGATTTAAAGATTTCGTCAGATCTTATCATCTCAATCCAAAATTTAGTGGGATATTTTGGAAATATCTAATAATTTTGGGCTATTTATCACTTTCTCTCTTTATAAAATGGTTATTTAAGGAATTTCTATTTATTATTGTTTAATCCGACGTCGTACCCATACATTTTTTTAAATCTTAACGGTCCCACCTAGCCAACTGCATCTAAACTCCATTTCATAAGCTGTTAAAGTATAGTACTATTTATTAATAGTAGATATTTTTTATATTAATACTTTAATCAAGATTAGTATTAAATTAATCCTATGTCCATCATATTCTCCAAAAATGCAAAGTCATGGCGGTCACTTGCATTTGAAGATGAAAGTCATCTGACGGCACAACTCTTCAAATTCCTTGACTCACTGACAGAAACCTGCTGAATAAAACAAATATGAAATTATTAGCAATACAAACAGAGTACCGTTTACATCAAAATAGATGAAAAAGTAACAACTAATAAGCTACGTCACTAGTTCTTTTTAAATGGTAAAACTAAGTCTTTTAAAATTTACATTCGTTGATAGGTTATAACATTCTTATCAATAATCCATCGGTAGTTATAGAGCCTAGTGAAAAAAAAAACAAAAAGTATAAAACACAAATATGATATATAAATATTTATTGGTTCTCAAGGTACGTTTTTTCATATTTAGTTACGGGGTTAAAACAAAACTACTTTAATTTTAACCAAAAATGATAAAAACCAACAATCATATAATGAAACCTAGCCATTGACTTCATGTTCCAATAGTGATGGTCACGAGTTATGACTTTAAATCTTATTGTCTTAAGTTTGAAATATGAGTCAATGGGTTTTTTCCATAGTGGTAAGTTTTCGGTTTCCTCCTTGACTTTGTTTCTAGATAAGTCATGTCTGAAGCGTCAAAATTAATATAAACGATTGATATCCTGTTTCAGAAAGTCTAACTCAATAAAAACGGTTGATATCTTGTTTAAGTTTGAAATATGAGTCAATGGGTTTTTTCCATAGTGGTAAGTTTTCGGTTTCCTCCTTGACTTTGTTTCTAGATAAGTCATGTCTGAAGCGTCAAAATTAATATAAACGATTGATATCCTGTTTCAGAAAGTCTAACTCAATAAAAACGGTTGATATCTTGTTTTAAAAAGACTAACTTAATATAAACGGTTAGTATCTTGTTTCATAAAGGCTAACATAGATATTATGGGTAGTTCCAAGTATTTAAAAAAAATCTAATGAAATCAAATGTTTAGTTTTAAACTTTTAATGAATCTGAATGTTGTTTGAAAGCTCTTCTTTGGCCCTTATATTAATGGGGGACAGGAGATCATATTTACATATTATATAAAAAGGTATAAAGATCTAGATCCGATTAATTAATCAATAGATTCATCGTCTATTTCCCGTTATCTTCAACCACCGACTTCGCCGGAATCTAGACATCCGTTATCACTACAAATCACCAGCTCTGGCCATTACACATAACCGACTCGGCCTCGGCTGAAACGACGTTCTGCGCCTCTGCTGGTGCGACGACGGCCTAATCAACGCCGATAAAGCTCGTTTCACCAAATCCCCACCTTCTACGGTCCCTATTCGAACGAGCGAGTTCGTCATGGCGGATCGCCTCGCGTTAAGCCGGTTTGAAGGATAGGAACTTGTATTATGACTGTTGTGGTGGTTATTAGTCTTATTCTTATGCAAACTGCATCTAAATGAACCTGGATGTGAAGTTGGTGAACACATACACATCCTTCTGGGATTTGGTATCCGTTTCTTAGCCGTTCGATCTCCTCTTGGAGAGACAGAGATCGAACGGCTTTCTATAGAGAAACTGATGGATGATAACGACGGGGATGGTGATAGAGATTGGTTTTGGAAAAACGGAGACGAAGAGGGCGAGAACGTAGCGCTCGAGGAAGCGAACGAATGCGATGAAAACGGCGGCGGAGAGTGGGACCGGAGAATTCCTCCGGTAGATTTTCGGGTAGAATTTGCCATAAGTTTCCGGTACGAAGAGAGAAAATTTTAAAGAGATGATTAGGGTTTCTAAGTTGGCAAACATGGCTTTACTAGAGCCATGTATTTAAAGGAAAAAAAATAAATATGGTTTTTTTTTAATTTTGGAAATTATTAATTTATTTTAATTGATGTAAAGAGGATAGGGTTTGAGAAAACGACAAGAGAGGTAGCCCTTTTGATGTGAGGTGGGGTAGCGGTGGGGTGACACGTATCAAACACAATTTACGATGAGGTGTACAGTTGTTGTTGGGTATCAAAGGTGATCTATACAAGAAAATGTAAGTTACTCTGTAACGGTTTAATAATTGATATAGATATAATTATATTTCTAGGTTGTTTTACTTGTTATATACTAATATAACTTTTTTGGAGCATGTCATGCTCATCTTTTTTTTTTTGAACACCAAGTAACGCCGGGTATCCTGTACGCGACCCTCATTGGCTAAAGGTAGCCCGAGCTGGCCGCTAGTTCGGACGGACGGAGCCCCTAGCGGTCTGCCTGTTGAGGGATTCACCGGATAAAACCCGACCCCCACGCCCGCCAAACGGCACAACAGTGAGGAGCCGGTAAAACCGGGTGAGATCAGGACTCGAACCCTGGCTTGCTAGGGTCATCCCTCATATCTCCCATATAAGTTGGTGATAGTGAGATTTGATCCCCTACCTCTCACTTGTAAAGTGAGTGCTCTACCATTGAGTCACAACCAACTTATAGTCATGCTCATCTAATAAGTGAATATGTTTAACTAATCGGGTTATATTTAAATTTACGTGGTCCATTCGTTTCAAAATTCAAACTAGTAATAAACTAGGAATTTACCCACAGCAACTCAAACGTTATCGGTCTCGAGCGTTAAGATGATAAGTTGATGTGAATTTAGTTGGTTTCTTACGATACCAAAACTAAAACAAAAATGGGAGTTGGTCGGTTTTCGTTACGATGGTACTGGAACTAAAACAAAAGGCACTGAATTTACGCGAATTTGGTCGGTTTCTTTGTTGTTCGTTGCGGTACCAGAACTAAAACAAAAAAAATTGCATCCGGTCGGTTTTCATTACGTTCATTATGGTACCAGAACCGAAACAAAAAAACCAACTGGCATCAAAACCCTAGCATTGTCAGTCCTGGACGTTGATGCAGTGAGTTTACACAAATTAAGTTTGTTTATGTTAGATAAACAAAAATTGACGTTAGGTCGGTTCTCGTTACATTCGTTATGCTACCAATACTACAAAAAAAATTAAAATGGTATAAACAAGTTTGATGCCGCTACTTGGTTAGCGACACCAAACGTCTCTTATATATATATAAAATTAAACCCAGACATTTAAAATAGTTTGCAGTTTTGACCACTCATCAATATTTCACCAACTGAGAGGCTGTTTGGCAATTACTGAAACATTAAGTGCTGAATGATTAAGAGGTTTGAATGATTAAGAGAGTCTGGGCCGCTTGCAAGTGTTGAATGAGTAAAACCTGTTTGGTTAGACATCTGAATAGTTGTTCAGAATGACTATTTCACCCCTATAAACTATTAACAAATAGTCGGTCTGAACAAGCAATTTATCAAATATTCTGTAGTGTATATAATTTCTTTTAGCAATCCAAGAATTATAAACTTTATAATAATAATAATAAAATACAATTTAAATACATTAAATTAAAATATTCAGCAATGTATATAAATTCTTTTAACGGATCCAACCTATTATATAAATTAGGACAATGATCAAATAATAATAAAATACAATAGATGATTTATTGAAAATTAATCTTAGATTAAAAATAATAAAAATAAACTTATAAAATGAAATAAAAATTTCATGCTCTATTATTAATAAACATTAAATTACTGTAAAAAAGAATTAACAAATATCAAACCCAATTCTTTTGAATGCAATCCAGTTGTATACGTATCAAATATCTCATCCTTCATATTATCATTATTATATTATAACTTATAAAAAAACGAGCTGGGTACTCTACTTCATTTCTTCATCGCCGGAGGAAACAAAGAATCCTTCTTATGTCCCATCTTGTTGACGACGTGTGACGGTGGTGGTCGATGGCATGTGGTCGACGGCGTGCGACGGTGGTGGTCGACGGCGTGCGAAGGTGGTTGGTGTTTGGCGGTGGTCGACGGCGTGAAGGTGAAGCACAGTGGTGAAGAAAGAGATGGGCAAATGTATGTCAGGGTAAAGGGCATATGTGTCCACTGAACCATTCAGCAACATTTTTTAGCTGAACCATTAAGATGTGGTGTGTAACTCAACCAAACGATCTGAATCTGACCGAATCAGACCCTTACCTCTGAATTTCATTCAGACCTAAAACAAACAGCCACTGAATTTGTTAACCACTGGACGAGTCTCTCACATAAGGGGTAAAAGTGTCTTTTGCCTTTTAATATTAAGTGTTGGTTTCGGTTTTGGCCCTCAATTTCTTTTCTACTCAAATTGTAAAATTAACTTTTACTTCCAAAATGGTCACACATGTCCTTAAAAGGTTATGTGTAGTGGAGAGACTACAAATATGACGTTTTGTGTCATGTGGCGTCCAGTCAGTAAATGGTAAGTTCTTTTTTTGTTTTATGGGTGTAAGTGTAACGGTATTGTAGCCCCACATACATGTACATATACATCGCGCACACACTACAATAAAATAATAATACTTTACAAACTAAAGCAGACGACAAAAAACAACCCCCCTAGTCGCCCGGGGGACGGTGTGCACTACAAAATCGCCCCAATCTTCCTTAATTTGTCGCCCACTACCTAATATTGTTTTTCATTCGGTTACAAATAATAATTTTATTTGCACAAGAACAAACAACTACTTAAATTACACTTCTATGTACATTTTGACATGCACATACAATTACATCTAATATGTCTGTAAACACTATTATCACACAGAATCTTAATATATTACCCTTGCATAGATGATAATAATATAAAAAGGAAAAAAACTTAATATATATTTTATACACACATAGTAACCCACAAAAGAATATATAACGTACACTTGGTTCATACATATATACAATGACCCAAAAAATCATAATACTAGCTTGGTTAAACCAATGAGACATGTGAAGGATTAATCTTGAATTCTCAACAAAATTGAAGGTTTATTTAATTATGTTTTAATTTAGTTATTTGAATTATAATAGGTTTAGAAAATGTTTGCCTTGGAAATGAAGTTTAATAATTGTCTTGAAAAGAAAGCTAAGCAGATCTATAAATAAGGTCTAAATTATTAGTTTTATTAGAGAGAGAGAAAGTCAAGAGAGTCTTTTTTTCCTTGTATGTTCGTTTGATATATGAAAAAAGTCGAGGGTTGTCACCCCATATGATGAGATATTGGGGTGATAACCTCGACTTTTTTCATATATCAAACGATTATAACTTCACGAACATACAAGGAAAAAAGACTCTCTTGACTCTCTTTCTCTCTCTTTAGGAGAAACAACTCTCTCTAATAAAACTAATAATCTAGACCCTATTTATAGATCTACTTAACTTTCTTTCCAAGACAATTACTAAACTTTCTCTCTAAGGCAAACATTTCATAAACCTATTATAATTCAAATAACTAAATTAAAATGTAATTAAATAAACCCTCAACTATATTGAGAATTCAATATTGATGAACGAGGAGGAGGGAACCCAAGATGGAATGGTGAACGTAAGAATGATGAACGGAGTGAATGCCGAAAAAGAACCCTGAAGAATGGGAAGATAGAAGGAAGTATGTAATGTGCTACAACTGTGATAAGATTGGGCACTACTTGAATGAATGTAAAGAACCAAGCAAAGGGAATGATGAAGTGAATTTGACAAAGAAAGAAGATGATGTTGATACTTCTTTATTCGCAGCAGTTTGTTTAATAAAGAAAGTAAGTTTGAATGAAGAAAGAGTTATCCTTGGTATGTTTGAAAATGATGAAAAGAATGAAGGAACGTGGTACTTAGACAATGGTGCAAGCCATCATACGTCAGGAAAGAAATAGTTTTTTTACTACCTTGAATGAACGAGTTTCGGGTCAAGTGAAGTTTGGTGATGGATCCGAGATCGAAAATAAAGGTAAAGGTAATGAGACCGTGGTAAGTAAGACTGGTGAAAAGAAAACGTTTTGTGATGTTTTCCATATCCCTAAGTTGAAGACCAATCTTCTTAGATTGGGGAAGCTGGATGAAGAAGGATATAAGACTGAAATAGTCAATGGGATTTTGAGGTTATATGGTCAGAAAAAGAGATTGTTGATGAAGGTCCAGAGAAATTTGAATATGACGTATAACATCAAGCTTCAGGTATGCTGTAATCCTAATAACTTTGAAGTTGAAAATAAAGAAAGTTACGATGTGAAACTGATTATGAAAGTGAAAGATATTGGGTTTAGAACGATCCCGAATGATTTGTTTGGAGTGCGTGAAAATATTGGTCAAGAAAGAATTGATGAGAAGAATCGAGTTGAGAAAGAAAATGGCAATATGGCTTCAAAGTTAATCACTGAAGGAACGAATGCTAAGTTTGAAGGATCGGTGAAGCAAGTATGCTCTAGTCAGTTGAAAAGAAGGAATAAAAGTAAGAAGACAAATAATTCAAAATTAAGGGGGTGAATGAATTATTAATCTTGAATTTTCAATAAAGTTGAGGGTTTATTTAATTATGTTTTAATTTAGTTATGTGAATTATAATATGTTTAGGAAATGTTTGCCTTAGAGGGAAAGTTTAGTAATTGTCTTGGAAAGAAAGTTAATTAGATTTATAAATAAGGTCTAGATTATTAGTTTATTAGAGAGAGTTGTTTCTCCTAGAGAGAGTCAAGAGAGTCTTTATTCCTTGTATGTTCGTGAAGTTATGTTCGTTTGATCTATGAAAAGAGTCGAGAGTTGTCACTCCAATATCTCGTGTTCGTTAGTTTGATAAGTGCTTTCGATAGATTGTTTGATCCGTCTAGGCCACCAACATCTAAATATTAATTAAAGCATTTACTAAAGTGCAGAACATGGATACACTTAGGATAAACATTGCAAATTGTATGTTTTGAAATATCTATGAAAGATCACTGTATAGAAAATATCTTCTTAGAAACAAAATGAAGAATCTTTTAATATAAAGCAAATAGTTTATTTAGAACTTTAATTATTAAAGGTCTTCAAGAAAATAGCTAAAGTATAACCTCGTTGAGTAATCTAAAATATCATGTGAGCCTAAGGGATAGTCAACCTCTCCATCATGGTTACTATGCTAATTATTTGAGTGTTATTTTTTATAGGGATATTGGTTTTTAATACTCTTAACTTTCCTTCATTAGTAGATAATACTTCCAACTTTTGATTTATCACCCATCACTCCCAACTTTCACCCTATATTCCTGTACCACTCCCCGTCTAAACAAACACTAACCTCGTTAATGTCTTGGACTAAAATGTCATTCAAATTAGTTGAGAGGGTAAAACAGAAATTTTATTTTTAACACACAACCTCCATTTCCGGTGACCTCGTTTTTCTGGCGACCTCGTTTTTTCCGGAGAATTTGAGTTTTCCGGCTATCTCGTCTTTCAGAACACCATATCCATCATTTCACCGAGCTTCACATATGAATTTGAGTTTTCCGGCGAGTTGCAGGTTTCCGGCGAACAATATATCCATCATTTCACCGCCCACCTCCCCAAAACCGCAACCCTCGGCCCCTGCTACCACCAGTGTCTCACCCAACCACCTTCTGGGATCGTCTGCGTGCCGGAAAATCGAGTTGCAAGTTTCCGGCGAGCACCATCTTTATCATATCTCCACCGGGGTACAATCTTTATGATCTCCATCACCTTTTTACACCTCTGAACCATCTCCATTTTCTGAAAGTTGTGATAGTCGGAAAACTCAAATTCGCCGAAAAAAAAGAGGTCGCTGAAAAAACGAGGTCACCGAAATGGAGGTTGTGTGTTAAAAATAAAATTTCTGTTTTATCCCCTCAACTAATTTGAATAACATTTTTAGTCCAAAACATTAACGAGGTTAGTGTTCATTTAGACGGGGAGTGGTACAGGAAAATAGGATGAAAGTTGGGAGTGATGGGTGACAAATCGAAAGTTGGAAGTGTTATCTATCAATTAGGAGTATTAAAAACCAATATCCCTATTTTTTATACTAGTAAATTATAACAAAGTAATAGGAAAATTGAACCAAAATAACAAACATGACTAGTTATTTTTATCGAAATGGTCTAGAGTTGACCTGAATTTGACAAATCTGTTATATTAAAAGACAAATCTGTAATTAGAAATGAAACATAATAAAATCCCATTTTATCATTATGATAATTACAATATATGATAACTAATTATATAAACATTTTCTATATAGTTACTAGTTTTAATCCTCCGTATTATGTGAGTTGTTTTATATTATTTGTTTTAATATTTATTTATTTTTTGAATTATTTTTTTTGTTGTATGAAAGTTAATAATATACTTAATAAATTGTTTTACAAATAAATGAGATACTATAGCCCGATTTAAAAATTATATGAGTTTAATGAGATCTAAGACTCGTTTATTTTTTTTACTATAAAATTGGTTTTTAATTATAAATAATATATATTCTTTTTAAATAAATCATATATTAATTTTTAGTATATCCTTACTTTATATGATTTTTATATCAAATACTGTGAGATTAGCTTTTAATTTAATGAGATATTATAACCCGTTTTAAGAAATATCTGGGAATATCTGGGTTTTATACGACCCATACCCGTGAATTATGGTCAAATGCATGAGAAACTTTCATTTAAAAATTAAGCAAATCTAGTGACTCCAAAAAAGGGGGAGCGACCACATCGCGATACGTAGGATTTTTATAGTTTCGTTTATATATATTATAGAAGATATATAACAAAAATTTTAAGACAATATAAAAATAAATTAGGGTTGAGATTACTATACAATAATTGTTTAACGTACGATAGGGACGCAAATCACGCTCAAAGGCAAAAACAAAACGCTCAGCCAAAAACCTAAAATGCCCAGCCAAAAATACTAAAACGCTTAAAACGGTTTTTTTTGAAGAAAAGTAAAAAAACTGATCGATTAACGATCCAAAACTGTTTATTTCGGTGAACTAATGATTAATTGTATATGTATTGATGATTTCGAGATCTTGTGATGTGATTTCATGGATCGATTTCATGAATATAAATATTATTGTACCTAATGTACGTTTTTTCACTAAATTAGTTACCATATTTGACCTGAAATGAACACCTTTTATATGGGTCAAGTTATTTTACAAAGGTTAATAAAAATGAGAAGCCATAAATAATTGACATGTGTCAAGTGGAGACCAAAAGAAAAAGGGTATAGATGTAATTGTACACATTTTCTCTCTCCACATGCAAAGCACATGTTAATACCCACATCATTTTAGAACGTTTATAACTTTTTCGTATGATATTTTTTTTAAAAAAAATTCATTATAATAACAAACGTTTTTTATCTTTAATATGAGTATAATTTTTGTTATATAAAATTTAAACAAAAATCACGTCATTGTGTCTTTTCGCACACCATTGTGTCTTTTCCCTTATCATTGTGTCTTTTTTCACCATTGTGTCTTTTCGCTTATCATTGTGTCTTTTTTTGTCATTGTGTCTTTTCGCACACCATTGTGTCTTTTCGCTTATCATTGTGTCTTTTTTCGTCATTGTGTCTTTTTTCGTAATTGTGTATTTTCGAACACCATTGTATCTTTTCGCACACCATTATGTCTTTTTGCTTATCATTGTGTCTTTTTTCGTCATTATGTCTTTTCGCACACCATTGTGTCTTTTCGTCATTGTGTCTTTCAACTCATCATTATGTTTTTTAAATACTAATAACACTGTTGTGTAATAATAATATGTAAAAATAATGATAAAATAACAACAAATTATCTAATACATAAAACACAATGATTAATACATGTTACACAATAACTTAAAACGTAAAACACAATGGTGAATACGTATAACACAATGACCTACAACGTAAGACACAATGGCGAATATACATAACATAATGACTTGAAACGTAAAACACAATGGAAACAACATATTACACAATGACTTAAACGTAATATACAATGAACGCAATACTATTTTTCTCAAATAAAATGAATTTGTCATATGTCTATCCAAATAAAAGACAATGAACATATTACACAATGACTAAAAGTTAATGACGAACAAAACGACACAATGACGTAATCTTTGTTTTAATTTTTGTCTTTAATATGTGTACCGATTGAATATAATGATCAAAATCTATAATACAATTCATATGAAAACTCAACTAAAAGACACAATGAACAACTAAAAGACACAATGAACAAAACTAATTAATTTGATTTTATTTTATGTAACAATATGATACTCATATTAAAGATAAAAAAACGCTTATTATTATGATGAATTTTTTTTAAAAAAAATAATGTCGTATGAAAAAGTTATGAACATTTTAAAATGATGGGGGAATTGACATGTGCCTTGCATGTGGAGAGAGAAAGTCAACAAATGTGAGTTATTACCTTCATGCTTTTTCCTTTAATTTCTATTTATTAAATTAATCTCAACCATTCAAATTTAAGATTAATAGACTAGATTTCTTCTCACCATTCTCATTTTTGTTGTCCTTTGTATTTTAACTTTACCCCTTCTATATTACGGAATAATAGATAATCCGTAAATGCTATGTTAGATTCGTGTTAAAACTGAGTTTTGCATAAAGTTTATTTAAAATTAATTTTAAGAACTAACCTTAGAATACATAAAGTATTGTAAAATTATTTGTTATTTTCTCCTTAAAAAAAGAAAAAGCAACAGTATACCCTCCAATTCACTGTTGGACCACGTTCATTTAATTAATTACAATTTATTCAGGAATCATTTATAATTTATTGTTATAAATATTTTTCAATAAATTTTATTGAAATAAATGATATGTACCCAAATAGCCCTCCCCATATATGGTTCCATTTGGCCACATATATTATTAAAACCAGCATGTTCCCAACACCTATACCTTTCTCTTTTTAATATTATTGTCCTTCATAAAATAAAAAATCACTATTATGTAGATTCATTTAGTTGACTATAATCATGTTTTATTTTTTCTCCCCCCCTAGATTCTATATTTTCAGTCGGCATATACATTATACATGTATACATCCAACTATCCAGGTTCATCCAAATTAATGGCACTTCATTAAGAAAAGCCGAAGGTTATTAATACACATATGCTTACATTAGATATTTGAATTGTATGATAATATATTGGCCATGCCCTCTGTCTAAAAGTATATTTTTTATTATTGGTGTATAATTCGAGTTGTTACTCCGTATACTTGCTGTATGAGTACCTTATACAATAAGTATATGGCAATTGCTGATACTCATACAACAATCTACAATTACACGATTTTATTTTTCACACGACATGCATCAAGTCATCACAATTGTTCGTGGGGTTTAATCTTGTCTTGGATCCATCCAGTCCATGACCACTACCGTCACTATTCGTTACCTTTACCACGACGTCTTCCTTCTTCACCGCCGTCTTTACTGGTAATCACTAGCCACCATAAAAACTATTAATATGTATTTTCTACAAAACATCTCATTTTAACTCGAGTCCATTTTGGTCGCCTTTCACCTAAACTTATTTTCCTCATAACTCATTTTGACTAGATCCTTTGCTTGAATCGAGACCACTCGATCCGGTACCCAGCCGTACCTGACCCGCTATATAACAAGCTAGACTTAAGTTTAAACTCGGCTAGGCTTTTTTATTGTTTTATTTTTTTATCAAAATGTGAAGGGTGGGCTTAATATAATTGTAAAGTCGTGATAGAGAAAGAATAAATCTTGTAAGCAGGAGATAATGGGGTTATAAAATAACAATAGTAACAAAATCTTGTATGAGAAATTATTGTAGCAATAAAAGCAACTTTTATTTAATGTAAAAATAGAAATACATAAAATCTTAGAGGCGTTAAAAAATTTCAGTTGATTAAAAAAACCGCCTCTGCTTTTTCAAAGTTCACAAGTAGTATCTACCTTTACTATTTTATATAGCAATATTTTTTTTAACAATAGAGCACACTCTCTAACCTTTACTTTAAATTTATACTTCCTTTTACAATGATAGGACTTGAGCCATATATAACCCTTTACTAAGGTAAATCCCGTTAGTTTACCCTTTTCTCCGTCGTTATTTTCACTATCCAGTCAAAACTGGAACACGGCGGTTATTAGAAATTCTTCACTGTTGAATTGAATCGAATAGTGTGAGAAGGATACGAAACAACTTGTAAATATGAGGTTTTTACTAATAATGATTAAATTAATATGTAACTTTATTGTCATCAATTCAGTTATGATGTCAATAGGGTCATGATAAGAATGAATTAATATGATAATAAAGTAATTTATGTGCTTTAAGGTTCTATATGTACACTTGGTGTTTGACGACAAGCCACAATTGTTAAATTTGAATGATTTGATACGAAGTACATATTGGTATTGGGCTTTGTGGGCCAATATTGGGATTTTTGATGGAAACGATAAATGCATGCAAGCCTCAATAAATTTGTGAACTGTGGGTAATCCATTATCAATATCCCATAAAGACTTCCGACATCTCATTTAGTGACCCAAAATTCTAATGGCCTATAAAGTCAGGCTGAAGCCAGGCCATCTCGTTTTAGAGGTGTACAGAAACCGGTTAACCGGTTTGTACCCGATTTCGTAACACGTTACTAACTCGTCCAATCCTAACCGGTTATTAACTGATCCTAACCGCCGGTTAGTAACCGGTTTATATTATTGATTTCAAAACCGGTTAGCCGATTTTTTTTTAATTATTATTTTATTAAAAATCGGGTTTTTTCCGGTTATTAACCGGTCCGGTCTAACCGGTCAAAACCGGTTGATTCTCAAAAAAAAAAACCGGTTAGCATATTAACCGGTTAACTGATTTGTGCACCTCTATCTCGTTTAGTTTAGTAGGTTAACATTTAACCGATGGCACGAAGTGCGGCTTGATCTTGGACGACTTGTTTCGCGACTTTCCATCCTTTAATAGTAATAGCAACGAGCCTCCTCGTTCATATAAGCATATGTCATCGGCCTTTAAAAATATGTATATTTAAAATAACTAGTTTTAAGAAAAAAAAAGAAAGAAAGAGGTTTGGTTTAAGCATTGTCACCAGGGCTGGTTCAACCTCTTTGGAGACCTAGATGTCTATAAATACGGGCTTGTAGTAAAAATGTTATATTGCTTTCACTTCAAATAGATCATAATGTTGTTATCATTTTTTTCTTCAAATACAGAAGTAATGCAATGCATTTAATAACATTTTTCCAAACCTAATTCAGTTTAAAGCCGCTCAAATCGCACACGCCAATCTAAATTCCAAATTGTACATGTGTCGTTATTAATTATGTTTTGGAAACTGGGGGCCTAAAGCCATAGCTTCGTTTCACTCTTCTTAGAGTCGGCCCTGCTTGTCACACATAGAAACAACCTACATGGAAAATGAAATGAGTTTATAAGATGCAAGTTTTCAATGGTTATTACTTACATACTCACACGTTCTTTTGATTTGAATGTATATGGAGACATGCGTATTTATCTAAAATATTAATTAATCTGGAAATTAATCCCATAAAATATGTTAATAATTCAGGCTTATCGATCTGTAAAGCATCCATATTTTAACAGGATTCTATCCTTCCTCTAAGATCAAACGACCAGATTATTGTTAATGTTATCATGAAGAAAGTATACTTAACTCACAAGTATTCTCAAGCTAAAGAACATATGTGAATGTAAAAGCATGTTTAAACAACTAATTAAATGTTTATTAACAACCAAATTAATGCAGCTTAAACTTCAAGAACCAGAATATTTTATGGTGTTGTAATGAATACCTATGAAAATCCAACATTGTTGGGTCTCTCTCTTTTTTTATTAATAATCCATGCATCTACTTTAAGGTTCTTATAAGTAAAAGGTATCATGTTATGCCATCTATGTATCTAATCAAAAGTGCAATCTAAGAGCAGAAATGGATCTTCATTCTATTTTGAATGTCAATTTTAGCAAACAACGATGGGTTGATCAAATCAGCAAGAACTTCAATGAAGAGGATGGCATCGATGTTAGCCATGTTCCTGTTTGTGTTTTCAATGTCCCAAAGTCCATAGCTCGTTTTAAGCCGGAGGCATATGTGCCTCAAGCCATCGCTCTCGGCCCTTATCACCACTTCGAGACTCATCTCTACCAAATGGAGAGGTACAAAGTAGCTGTTGTTAAAGCATTCTTGGACCCCAACCAAGTCCACTCGTTCGAGCACTTGATGATTGAAAAACTCAAAAAGATCGAGCCTATGATCCGCGCGTGTTACCACAAGTATCTAGACCTTAATGGAGACATGTTAGCATGGATCTTGGCGATTGATGGCTTGTTTTTACTTGACCTTTTCAGGTATTACGGCCAAATGGAGAGATTCATACCTAAAAAGTTGATGAGGTATGAAACACTCTATAGAGACATGCTGGTACTTGAAAACCAAATCCCCTTGGTGATCTTGAATGAAATACAAAAGATCATTAATGGTGATCTTGAGTTACTCCCCATGATGATAGGATATTGTGAGGTACATTCTCCCCTTAAATTAATTCGTGAATCAAATTCTTACACTGGAACCGCAAACTATTTACATTTGCTTGATCTTATGTATCATTTAATTGTTAATAATGAATCGCCTAAACAAGATTATTTGCACCAAGAATCGAGTCATGGACAAGGGGCTAATGCCATGCATGAGATAACAAAGAAAGAACATGTTATCACAAACATTGAAGATATAAAGGAATTTGGGCAAAAGTTGGGTAAGTTTAAAAAATTTGGTAAAATGGTAAGTGTCTTAGTAAGCATCCCATGGGAGAAGATATCAGATTTACTAGGATTTAACATAGGCAAAAGGTCTAACAAAGAAGACGGCGATTATCTTCCACGTGTAACGGAGATTGACATCCCTTCGGCGTCATCTTTAAGCAAATACGCATACATCAATTTTAAACCTTCGAATGGAGGGATTAAAGATACTAAATTTCTAGCAACCGAAGCCGTTCTATACCTACCAGTTATCACACTTGAAATCTACTCAGAAGTTGTGTTGAGAAACTTGGTTGCCTATGAAATCATGACATCAAATTCGACATTGGAGTTGGCACAATATGTTGATTTGATGAGTGGGATTATAGACACTGAGGAAGATGTTAAGCTGCTAAAAAGTAAGGGGATAATAAAAGGTAACATGATGAATGAAGAAATCGTCAAGTTGTTTAATGGGATGAACAAGTCGAATGAGCATGCAAGGGGTAATGAGACGGTTAAGCAACTTAACAAGTTCTACAACAAAAGGTTGGCGATTAAGGCATGGAAGTTTATGAAGAAACGAATGCGTGGTTCACGAAAGGTATTGATTGTTATTCTTACACTCTTGGCTTGCTTGTTGATGATTGTGTACTCGTTTTGTGAAGTTTATGGTTGTCCTAAGTTATTTAACAAAATAACATAGTACCAAACCATTTATATGTGTGCGTGTTTGTGTTGTTACAAGTCTATTTGTATTATGTGTGTTCATTACAAGCCTATTTGTAATAAGAATAAATTGTATATAGAATTCACTTGTACGCATTGAGTGTACGTTCATTACAAGCCAATTTGTAAGCCATTTACGTTAATACTAGCCACCTGCAGCTTGGTAGGAACAAATGAAGTACGTAACCTGCCCGAAGCAACAAGTTCACAAATGAAATGTTAACCAATATTAATGTGCTTTGCCCGCTTATCAGAGACTAGGTTTTGGTTGAGAAAAATAGCGCTGACTTTGTCACTTAACAATATGGATAGTAAGGGTGAGCAGGAAACAGGTCTATTGTAAAAAGAAATCAAACGTATTGTGAAAACTAAAATAAGAACATGTTCTGTATCGATTGAGATGTTTGTATTGTCTTACAAGGAAAAACAATGTAATATAAATATATGAAGCTCTTGGCTTAATAATGGAAGGCTAAAATATAAAAAGAATGTTAATCCTTGATTGATGGAGAGTAACGGTTATATCCTTGCTGTAATTGGTTGTAGTAATGTCATGGTTGGCCATTTCTTTATTTTTGTTTTCTAACACTCCCCCTCAAGTTGAGTAGTGGGGTTTCCGATGCTCAACTTGTCAAGACAATTGCTGAATATTCTTCCGTTGACGGCCTTTGTTAATATATCTGCTAATTGGTTTTCTGATCGAACGAAAGGTAGCTCTATAATCTTGGCTTCAAGTTTTTCTTTGATGATGTTCCTATCAACCTCCACATGTTTTTACGATCGTGTTAAACTGGATTTTTAGAGATTTGTATTGCAGCTTTATTATCACACATGATCCTACTAGCCTCGGTTTGGGGAAACACGATTTCTGTCAACAGTCTTCGTATCCATAAAACTTCCGTCACGCCTCGTGCAAGTCCTCGGAATTCGGCTTCGGCACTAGATAGTGCTACAACTTTCTGCTTTTTTCTTTTCCATGTAACCAGGTTTCCACCAACTAGAGTGAAATATTCTGAGGTTGATCTTCCATCATCTTTATCTCCTGCCCAATCTGCATCTGTATATAGTTGGACCTTCAGGTGTTTATTTGGTCGAAAGATAACTCCATGGCCGATTGTTCCTTTGAGATAACTCATAATCCGCATTACTGCCTCCATGTGGGAAACTTGAGGTTGATGCATAAATTTGCTAACAACTCCAACTGCGTAGGCAATATCTGGACGAGTATGGGCGAGATATATCAGTTTGCCTACCAGGCGCTGATATCTTTCTTTGTTTGTCAATTCTGCTTCCTCTTTCATATGGAGTTTATGGTTGACCCTTATCGGGGTGTCAACCGGTTTGTAATCAATCATTCCGGTCTCGGTTAGAAGGTCAAGAATGTATTTCTCCTGGCAAATAAAAATTCCTTGTTTGGACCTTAGTACCTCAATTCCAAGGAAGTACTTAAGTCTTCCCAAGTCCTTCATTTCAAATTCTGTGAACAAGTTCGCTTTCAACTTTCTCATTTCTTCTTCATCGTTTCCTGTAATGATCATGTCATCAACATATATAATTAAACAAGTTACAAGGTTACCTCTGTTCTTAAGGAAGAGTGTATGGTCAGAATTGCTTTGTCGGAAACCGTATCCCTTCATTGCTAACGTGAATCTGCCGAACCAGCTCTAGGAGATTGTTTAAGGCCATATATAATTCTTTTTAAGCGACACACTTCCTTTGCTTTGAAATTTTCTGTGAACCCAGGTGGAGCTTCCATATAGACTTTTTTTTTAATTCCCCATGAAGGAATGCACTCTTAACATCATATTGATGAAGTGGCCATCCTTCATTGGCAGCGATAGAAAAAAGGACTCTGATTGTGTTAATCTTGGCTACTTGAGAGAATGTTTCTCGGTAGTCAATCCCATATGCATGGGTATAGCCTTTTTCCACCAACCATGCTTTGTATCTTTCAATGGTTCCGTCTGGTTTGTGTTTAATCGTGAAGACCCATCGACATCCTACCAGTTTCTTTCCTAGTGGGCGGTTACATTTTTACCATGTATCATTTTTTATTAATGCTTTCATCTCTGTTTCCATGGCATCCTTCCAGTTCTTGGATTTTAAGGCTTGTTCTACAGAGTTTGGAATTTGTTCAGCGTATAAGGAAGCGTTAAAGGCTTTGGCTTCTTTGGATAAGTTTGCTTAGGCTATGTTTGCCATGGGGTATCTGGAAAGAAACCGGTAGGATGTCAGAAAACAAAAATAAAGAAATGGCCAACCATGACATTACTACAACCAATTACAACAAGGATATAACCGTTGCTCTCTATCAATCAAGGATTCACATTCTTTTCATATTTTAGCCTTCCATTATTAAGCCAAGAGCTTCATATATTTATATTACATTGTTCTCCTTGTAAGACAATACAAACATCTCAATCCATACATAACATGTTCTTATTTTAGTTTTCACAATACGTTTGATTTCTTTTTACAATATGGTATCAGAGCATTGAACGATTCTACAGGTTTGTTCATTGTTTGCATTACTCGTAATATTTCTGCCATCACCAAACCAAACCGCCATGTCTAACGACGGTGATTCAATTGAAAATTATCATCTTCCGATCCAGGTTACAAATTTTTAAAAGGTGGGCTCAAACCAACTCAAAACAAAAAACAAACCTCATGCCATAAATTAATATCACAGACCGTGGCCGCCGGATTTGTAGTTACTGAACCAAAGTACAAAGCAAAGGCGGCGGCGGCTGCGGGTATATCGGAAGCCACCACCATCGTTGTTGAACCGAAAACCGTAATAGAAAATGGCGAAAAAAACGAGATCGAAAACGAAGACGATTACAGAGAAGAAGATGAAATAGCTTTAGGGGTTGAATGTGTCGATGAAGACGAAGATGAACATCTTAACGGCAGAGGTGAAATTGATCGCAAAGGGAAGGGGATAATGAATGAAGAACCTGAAGAAGATTGTGATTTAGCTGATGAAGACGTCGGAAAGATTGAACCCAACCGTGATGACGATCAATCTGAATCTGAAGATTCGTTACCAGAGGTTGATTTCAATAATAGAGGTAACGGGTTTGAGGGTTTATCCTCAAACCCTTGTGTTTGCAATCATTTTTTTATTGATCCTATAGTTCGAAAATTGCTAAAAATACCCTTTGAAGAAACTATTATTTTCACTAAATAATATAAGAAACCTTTTAGTTTTATTAACCCTCTTAAAGAACCGAGTAAATCAAATTTAAACCCGGAAGAGTATTGTTCTTCCGATACGGGCCAACAGTTTAAACATTTTACCTCGGAAGTCCCTCGGGATTATGGTTTTTATGACAATAAACTAAATAAAAATTTTGGAGAAATTAATATGGCCGCCAAAACATGTGAAAATTTAAATAAATCATGGATTTTTGATTGTGGTACTACTGACACCATGACATTCGACCTATTCGACATAATTTCAAATTTTAAACCTAAAATTAACCACATAAAGACCGCCAATGGGGGTATAGTTACCGTAAGAGGAGGAGGAACTATCGAAATATCCTCCACGTTAAAACTGTCAAATTGTCTTTATGTTCCTTCATTGTCACATAAACTATTATCCATTAGTCATGTGACAAAGGAATTAAACTGCACAGTTTTAATGCATCCGACTTTCTGTATCTTACAAGATATTAGGACGGGATCGATTATTGGGCGTGGCACTGAACGCCAGGGGTTGTATTATGTGGAAGAAGTGACTCATCATGGTACTGTGATGTTAGCCCATGGAACAATAAATAGAGAAGCTTGGTTGTGGCATAGGAGATTGGGACATCCATATATCGGTTATTTGAATATTTTATTTCCAAAATCATTTCCTAGTAATGAAACATTAAATTGTGAAACCTGTGTCATGGCGAAAAGTCATAGACATACCTTTAAACCAAACAACACAAAAGTTGATTTACCTTTCTCAATTATTCATTCGGATGTTTGGGGACCATAAAAAATTCTTGGGGGCAACACTTTCGTTTTTTTTTGTTTTATTTGTTGATGATTGCACTCGTATGACATGGATGTATTTCCTAAAAAATAAATTTGATGTTTTTGACAAGTTTACTATGTTTTACACCATGATACACACAATGCAAAACTAATATCCAAGTTCTTCGATCTGATAAGGGGGGGGGGGGGATTCGTTAATGAGTCTATGAAACAATTTTGCCAAACAAAAGGAATTCCAAACACCGTGCTCCCACACCCCCGAATAAAATGGCACCATTGAACGCAAAAATCGTATTCTACTAGAAATAACTCGGGCTCTTCTGATCGAATCCCAAGTTCCAAAATATTTCTGGCCCGAAGCTCTTGCCGCCGCTACATATCTTATCAATAGACTACCAACAAAGGCCCTTGACCTAAAAACCCCTCTTCAAGCCCTTTCAGAATTCACCAAATTACCCCCACTCCTTACACTTCAACCACGAATATTTGGATGTTCGGTTTTTGTTCACATACCCAAAATCAATCGAAGCAAACTTGACCCATGTGCTGAAAAATGTGTTTTTGTAGGCTATGGGGTCAACCAAAAGGGGTATCGATGTTATAGCCCAACAAAACGTCACATATACACAACTATGAATTGTGATTTTCTTGAAACAGAGCTCCTTTATACCTCCCAACATAGTAATGGGGAGGAGAAAGAGCAAGACACCTTGAGTTGGTTAAAATGGGTTTCAAAATAGGCCTCATCATCTGAAGAAATTAATACCCACCATAATACCCAAGATAAGTCAACGACCTCACATTAACCCGGTGGGGCCTTCAATCAGTGTTCTAGACCCAAATGCTCCCAACCTTACATCCGGAGTAAGTAATTTTCAAATACCTAAGAATATAACTCATGAAAATGTTGATATATCTAACGATCATGAAGTAGAAGAAGAACAACAATGCAGGAGGAACAAGTGCAAGAGGAACAAGAATCTGTGCATGAAGAAACAACCGAGAAATATGTCCTCCCACCAAGAGTTAATAGAAGAATACATGCAAAAAGATAGTCGTGCCTAGCACATGAATATAATCTGAGTCCCGAGACGGGTTCGGTTCTAGAAATGGGTTTGAAGGAAGACCATAAAACCCGATTGTTAATGAAAGTTTCAAACAAAAAATGTATAAATATTTACCAGTAGTTAATTAATGTTTGTTCTCTATCTTGCCTTCTGTTCTCAATTAACTTACACGACTAGATTATTTTTATTGATATTAGAACAAACAAATATCATAAAAAGGTGAATGCTTTATACATAAATTGTGTTGATTTTTGCTCAAATAATTATTTATAACCATTAATATCAATGACTAATAAATTAAAGATAACCTTAATCAAAATCTAATATACTAATCATGAAAATGGTAGTTGACCAAATAAAAGTCGGTGTTACAAATTTGACTCAATCTATGGAACCAGATCCGTTATGCCCTATTAAGACTCGATAGTATACTTTTAGTTGGTACTGGATCTGGGTCTGCTGGATATGAGTTATCGGGTCCAGAGCCGGGTTTAGTCGAGTCTAAACGGGTCTGAAAAAAAAAAACGTTTGCACACTCCTAATGGGACGCCCCCTTGTAAAGTGTTTAGATCCCAAAGCATGCATGTTAACCAAATTATCTAGACAAGAAACAATAGGTTGCTTTTTAAACTCCAAGCGTCTAGATAACCGTCAAGAAAACTCGAATGTAGGTGGATATATAGTCGCTTTCATAGTTTCGTACGCCTAGCCGAATCTGCGTATAGGTAGCCGAGTGAAGAACAGATTGAAGGTTTGAAGAGGGTTAAACCACAGGAAAGAGTACCTTTAATATAATGTGTATTTCATTGAAACATCTAAAAATGGGACACAGTGGAGCAAGAAGAAACTAATTAGCCTGGTTAGCAGCATAAGAAAGATTCGGATGAGTGACAATCAGATATTGTAAAGCACCAACAAGAGAACGATAACACTCAGGATCTTAAAAAGGCACACCGGAGCTTAGGAACATGTCATTAGCAACCGATTTTATGTAAGCAAATCGAGAATAAATAAGAAGGTTATGAGCATACTTTGCTAGAAGTGTAGTTGACTTGAAGTCCCCAAGAAATAACTCAGTTCACCAAGATCCTTAATGGCAAATTCTTTGTAAAGAACATCAATAAACTTACGTGTAGAAGGGCTCATGGGACATGATTACCTGTTAAAATTATACCGTCTACATTAAACAATTAAAGAGAGATCGAGGTATCTGCTTAACTACATGAAAAACTGATGCAGTTTCGACTAGCAATCAAATGGCTTAAGAACACAATGGTTTCATTCAAACGATTCAAACCGAATGATTCGGTTAACAAGCTTAGAAGCTTACAATCTTTAATTCAAAATAATCAACTGTGTAAATAAAATGCCTAACAACCCTATTTATAAATAATAATAAGCATTGGGCCGGGTCAACTTAATGGACCGGATGCTCCTGCATCATACTCCCTCTCTTAAAAAAAACTTGTCCTCGAGTTTTGTCTTCAGTGTGAAGCCTACCATATCAAAAGGAACATCCACCCGATTGTGAATTATTATTAACAGAACTCTCCTAAAAAAATCCCACTTCACCGATCGCCTTGCCAACTCTAGATTTATACCAGGGTCAAATGGAGTATTGAACCGTCTCTTATTCACTTATATCATTTTTTTGTAATAAATAGTTGGTTCACTAAAATTAAGTTGGGCGGATCCAAAACGAATTTGGATACGCATCCTATCATGTGCAAGTAAATAATAATCTTTTTGATATACCTTCACATTTGACAATGATGAAAAAGTGTCAGTATATTCGGTAATCATATCCACAATTTTAGAAACCCCATCAACTTCTTCAATTTGAAATTTTAAATTTAAAGGAGATATCAAATATTGTGAAGAAAACTTCAAATCCTCCTTGATTTTCGATTTCATGGTAGGACTTTCCATAAGTCGTTGATCATGATTCATTGTATTGGCATCCACAAGAACTGCATGGCCACCCACGTGCATCATATCATCACTGTTGGCCACCGTTACACCATCTAAGACCACTATATTACCACCAAAAACTTTTTGCAAAAACAAACATTCTTCTTCGTCGACGTTACTCTCGCTTCATCGAACACGGGTTTGTCTTCTGACACATCTTCTGGATATATCGGTTCAAATAAAAGAGGTGAGAAATAGTGAAACGGATACTCCTCTCCATCGCCATCTTCGTCTTCATCAAACTTAGGCTCATCTCGCGACTCGCCGGTACAAGTCGGCTCATAGAACCGGGGTGGGTGATTGCCAAACGGATGCTACTCTTCGTCGTCACCTTCGTCCCGGACGACAGTGCTCGACTCGGTTTCCGCTCTACGCATCTCCCCTTTTAACTCGAGATCTCGGATCCTCTGTCGGAGCCGCGTAATCTCATGTTGTATTTCAAGATCACGGACTCGTTTTCGTAGCCGTTTGATCATCTTAAGATCTCGTGGGTCGGAATAGACTCCGTCGCTGCCTCGGTCGGCGACTCTGCGGGTAGGGCGCCGAGCGTCTCCACGAGCATGTGAATCACCAATGTTGTTGTTGATGCCTCGGTCGGTGACTCTTCGAATAAATAAACATGCGCCTTCACGTAGAGCCATTTGAACAACCAAAACTCTTATACCAACTGATGCAGTTTCGACTAGCAATCAAATGGCTCAAGAACACAATGGTTTCATTCAAACGATTCAAACCGAATGATTCAGTTAACAAGCTTAAAAGCTTACAATCTTTAATTCAAAATAATCAACTGTGTAAATAAAATGCCTAACAACCCTATTTATAAATAATAATAAGCATTTGGGCCGGGCCAACTTAATGGACCGGATGCTCCTGCATCATGATGTAGAAGAAACATGTTTGGAACCAAGCATTTGGAGCTTGCTTTAGACCTTTGATAGAGTGCCTCTGTTTAAGGTGTCAAACATGCGATTAGGCATATACGCACAGATCAATGAATATGAATAGTGTAGGTTATGCTTTGTTCATTAAGTTCTTGTTCACTAAGTTTGTAGTTACGTATAAACAAGGCTATTTTTTTTTCTGCAAACCTGTTTACGTTTCCAATTAATCAAAAAGAGTCGAACGAGGTCTTCATGCTTTTGGTAATTGAACTCATACCTGTAAAGCCGACGCTAAACTTGGATGGCACTAACAGCTATTCGTGAATAGAAGTGTCTTTTGCGTGTTTGTCCAAATCTATACTATATATAATTATAAGTAAATGCCAAATTAAGACGTTTGTTTTAAGAGATTTATAATTTCCAATGCATAAGGTACATGTGTATAAAGGGGCAAAATGGTCTTTTAAACACAATTCACCAGTATTCATTTGATTTCAACAAATATAATTACAATTATGTTACCTCAACTTTACTTAAATTTTGTTAATTTTAAAAATAGTTATAACTTTGACCCCTCAAGTTTAACCGCTTTTAACTCAACTTTATTATTTTTTATTTTAATCTTATATGTTTTTCAAAAATATGATTAAAAAATCCAGCATACCCATTTAAACGGGTTTATTTTTGTCGATGTTTCGATATAAATTTGTTTCAAATTAGATGGACGGTTTGAAATATGCAAGTTATTACTGCATGAATGTACGAGTTTTTTAAATGATAAATGTTTACAATTTGATGTTCCGTTAGTTACATATTTAACCTTTTATCTATTTGAGAAGAAACATAAATAAACTTGTTATAATTAAAAAAGTTTCCAACGATGTCATACAATTGTATACTAATCAATATATTCTATTATTTAATCTAAAAGTTTGACACCTAATGTAACTCAACTTTATTCTTTTTTTTATTTTCATTTTATATGTTTTACAAAAATATGATTAATAGTATTCGAGTTATATAAATATCAAAATAATCAAGACGAATTCGACTTTAAGATTTTAGCTTTTATTTGAAGCTGAGCTGAGTCGGCTTGGTGTAAAGTTCGAGTTGAGCTAGCCTTGGCTCGCTAACAACCTTAAAATGTTATTCCTCGCTACATCGTGCGGGCACCCGACTAGTTTGACATTAATCACGACAATTAAAACAATATAAAAAATTTTCATTAACGGATTAATCAATAACCACAATAAACTCAATCAACATTTACGTTTCTTTTTTAACCAAGCACTTATACGTGACCTTCATGTATATATATACTAGGATAGTACCCGTGTGTATAAATAAATAACAAAATCAATCCATATTTTAACATTAAGATGAGCTAAACAAAATATTAAAGAGTAACATTGTTTACATAAAAGTTAATAGTTATACAAACTTGTCTATATTAGCAAAGTCATGAAAATATTCAAACCGTATTATCCTAGTATGAACTTCAAAATTTTCTATCCAATCGAGTCCCCGATTATTTTTTAAACTGTATTATCTAATTTCAACCGGTGTTTAACATACCAACCCGATTAAGTATTAAACTAAAATGTTAATGTATGTCATAATGAGTTTACGTTAACATTAATATCTAGAAGATTATGTAAAACTAAAAACAAAATATCTGAATGTAATTATTATCATAAAAATTTGGACAATCATAAAATTTCACAAGAAAACATTTAGAAAATCATAAAATTTAACATAATTTTATAACCATAATCTTAGAAATTTAGATGCTTTTTAAATAAAATGCTACAAACTGGTCATCAAAACCATAATATTTTTTCACTATTATATTAAACAAACACACAAAAATAATAACTTAGTAACCAAACTATTGATTATTCAGATTGTCTTAATACAAGCTTAATACTAAAACAAATTAAATATACACATAAAATGGAGAGACCAAAAGAAGATCTAAACATGTCGGAGTCAAATTTACCAACCATCAACTTCTTCAAAATTTCACCGAAAGAAAGCAAATTACCTTCACAACCTGACAAACAAAATAAATTTTGGAAGTTTCTAGTTATGAACTAAACTAATAACTTAAACAGAAAATACAAAGTAAACAATGAAAGTAAAAAAATTTAGAGTAATCAACTACATAACTAAGTTATCGAATAAGTGTTACCTTAAATTTAATCTTCAGATTCCAAAGAGTTTAGAAGATCATCAAAATTTGACTAATAGTTCTCACACTCTAACAACCAATTTACCTTCTCACTAACTTCATTTTCCAAATCCAAATGTGCCATTTCTTTTCTAACATTAGCAAGCTTTAAGTGATTCAAATCTCTTAAAAGAAACATAGCATTAGATTCTAATATTGATTTTGGATTGTACTCGTGTTACACACGGTGGGACATATTTAAAACATAATATATATGTAACATCATATAAATATAATGAAATGCAATGTTGTACTTATAAATAAATGATACTTTTACATGAATTATAAGACATCATAACTTATTTGAATCAAATACAAAAGACATACAAAGACTAACAAAGATAAATAAAAAGTTAAAATATTTTATAACTTATACCATCAGTACAATAATAAGCAAACAAAGAAAATTAGTCTCAAAATCAATAAAACAATTCTACAATGTTGATTCAACAAAACTTCTATCTCAATGTTGATTCAAAAGATAAACTCTATCTAAGACATTTATTACACATCAATAACTGTAATGTTTATTACTCTAAGATAATACCCGTGTTTATTTACACATCAATTTTGACATTTATTACACATCAATGTTAAAAGATGTTAAAAGATAAACAATATATAAGACATTTCTTTTTATAAACATATTATAAAATTATGTTACAAAACAAACTGTTATGACAATCAAAAACCTAAATTTAGTCTTTCATAATACTATAACTATTTGCTCTTTAAAATAAAGTATATATGTGTGAACCCTTGGGTGGGCAAAAGTAAGAATGCATTAATTTTGACGTTATTTTACTAATATCGTGAAAATAACGCTTAAAGTGGCGGAAGGTTAATCAGGCATCATGTGGTGGCGTTGATAGCCGAAAGACAAGGATACGTGCATGTAACATCCTAAATTTTATAATATTAAATAAAGAAAGATTTCGTTGAATGGTCCGGCATTTAATAATATTAGCTAATATTAAACAAGAACGGATCATGGACTTAGATTAATTAAGATGGATTAAGGGTAATGGGCCTTAGGTCCATGGGCTTTAAGGGATATAAATATCCCCTTAAACCATCCTAAAACCCTAACTATCATTTCCATCTTTCATAAATCTCTACACACTCAAAAACACACACATACACTACACCTCTTACGGCCGAGAGAGAGGGAGCGGATTCGAGTCAAAAAATCAAGCCGACCACTATTAGATCTTCAATATACGAGATAACCAAGCAAACCGCGACCACACCGAACGTATAAAAGGTATGTTTTGATCCTAAAGATTTCGTTTTTATAAACGTTTAGTCTTGAAACTTAGAACGAGAGTAGATCGGGTATAAACGAAACATAAAGTTGTAAACTTGATGATAAATACGAGTGTAATGAACCCGAAAATGGAAACGGCTCGGTTAATGAACCCTTAACATTAGTATTGAACGTTTTTACCATAAAGGTCCAAACTTTGCGTCATTCCGGGCTAAGTTTTATCCAAAAACAACCATAGGAATGATCGCGGGTTAGTCAAATACCATACCCATGGATTTCTCGGTAAAACGATGATGATTTTGGGGATTTAGGATGAACAGTGGCGGCTGCTGCATAACTTCGCCTGCAGGCGAACTTCGCCTGCAAGCAAGTTCGCCTAATTGATAACTTCGCCTAAGGCTAAGTTCGCCTAATTGATAACTTCGCCTAACGCTAAGTTTGCCTAATTGATAACTTCGCCTGGCATAAGTTCGCCCTTGACAACTTCGCCTGGCATAAGTTCGCTTAAGGTGTAACTTCGCCTGATGATAAGTTCGCTTAACACTAAGTTCGCTTACAGTAAGTTCGCTTAATGTTAAGTTCGCTTATTGTTAAGTTCGCTTAATGATAAGTTCGCTAGAATTAGCAAATTAGAAAATAAATGAAAAACCTAATGAAAAATGTGTTAAGACAGTTAATGGAAATAAAATTTTTCCAAGCTGACCTGGCAGCTCGACCCCAGCCAGAGGCTCTGCCCCTTGGACCCTGTTAGGGGCTGCCGCCCCTAGACCCCGCTGCCAGGGGCGCTGCCCCCGGACCCCCGTTCGTTGTGGGTTATATAAAGATAGAAACACAACATGAGTAGTAGTAGTTAATTGATACATGTAAATATTATACAGTTAGCCGTGCACAGTTCAAGATGGGAATAACGATTAACGGAGAGCGTAACAGGATTCAGGTGAGTTTCTAGCCCCACTTCTGTGTTATGTTTTCGGGGCTGTGTGCATACTCAATATGTTTGTTAATACGCTTATCCTAAGAGATAAGTGTATGCCTTATGTGGATAATGTGAAATGTATGAATGATTGCTTGATGGTACGTGAACGATCTTCGGATATTGCACGTACTGTCAGGTTGTAACGCTATGTATAAGGTAAGTATGATATGTATGCTTATGTGTATGAACGTGATAAAGTTAATAAAAGAAGGAAATGATGGTTGTATGGTTGTATGGTTACGAAAAGGGTACCGAGCCCTAATAATACTCGAGGTATGATGTATGGTTGTATGGTAACGAAGAGGGAATCGAACCCTACTAATATTCGAGAACTAGGGAACCGAACCCTACTAAAATTCGAGGAAAGAGGGTACCAAGCCCTAATAATACTCGAGGAAAGAGGGTACCGAGCCCTAATAATACTCGAGGAAGGAGGGTACCGAGCCCTAATAATACTCGAGGAAGGAGGGTACCGATCCCTAATAATACTCGAGGAAGGAGGGTACCGAGCCCTAATAATACTCGAGGAATGTAGGGCATAATGCTCTTTATAACGTAAGATATGAAAGCAAGTTAATACAAAAAGAAAGTATGAAAGTATGAAAGTATGAATGAAAGAATATAAGTTTATGTGTATTGTATAATGTATGATTAACTAGAACTCACTCAGCGTAGCTGACTTTTAGTAAGCACGCAGGTGAGTAGGATGAGACAGCTCGCTTGAGGAGACACGTGGCACTGAATAAGAGGCTGGCATCGGAAGACTCAAGACGTTTAAGTCTAATGTTTGTTTATTTTGAAAGACAAAATGATGTTTTAAGACAAGATGTGTTTTGTTATGAAATGTTTTATGAAAGCTTTTATATTCCGCGAATGTTTTAATTAACTCTGATATTTAGAACTGCGTTTATGAGTAAATCCAACACGAAAGTAGGGCTACCGGTATCGGGGCCTTACAGTGCACTAATCAGCCGGTGTCCTGATGATTGAGTGCCATGTGCCTTATGTCCAAGGCTTGATGCAAAATTACTATCGAGCCGGGGGTCTCACCTACATCTTACCCTCCTCAGACCCTACCATAGCTTTGCTATTGATGGGATATACTGAGTACGATGTTGATGATGATGAATCAATATTCAATAATATGTTAATTTTCATTCAAGTGTGTTTGACATATAGTTGATTCCTAATATTTATCATTCAGGAATTAGCCAAAGGTTTCTCATCCATTTTTTATAATTCTTTTGTGGATAAATTATGTTAAATAATTATTGAATACATATAATAATAAATGACATATTCGAGAAAATAAATATTTAACATCAGGTTGGCCTAACCAAAATATTAAAGAGTAAGACTGTCTACACAAAAAGTTAATAGTTACACAAAGTTGTCTATATTAGCAAAGTTATGAAAATGTTTAAATCGTATTATCCCAGCATGAACTTAAAAAATTTTCGTCCAAAAACAAAGCATATTGCTTTAGAACCTGAAAAATAAAGCAAACCATGCAACCTAATTAAGTATGAAATGAAAATGTTAATGTATGTCATAATGAGTTTATGTTACATTAATATCTAGAGGATTATGTAAAACTAAAAACAAAATGTGTGAATGTAACAATTACCATATAAATATAGACAATCATAAAATTTCATAAGAAAATATTTTAGAAAATCATAAAATTTAACATAACTTTATAACCACAATTTTAAAAATTCATATGCTTTTTTTTTAAAAAAAATGCAACAAACTGATCATCAAAATCATAACATTTTTTCAATATCATATTAAACATAAGTTAGGATAGTACCCGTGTTACACGCGGTAAAACATATTTAAAAACATAATATATATGGTAACATCATATAAATTTAATGAAGTGCAAATATTTTACTTATAAATAAATGATAATTTTACATTAATTATAAGATATCATAATTTTTCAATATTCATTCCTTAAATAAAAATTTTATATTATTAATAAGCATTACTAAATATTTAAAGTTATTATGATTTTAATGTCACCTTCAACCAAATCTATTAATATATTTATTTTAAATGTCAAATATATATATATATATATATATATATATATATATATATATATATATATATATATGAATATCAAATTCCGATTCTCACAATTTATATGAAATTTACAAAAATATGTTATACAGTTTGACTTTCAACATTTGTTTAAAAACTGAATTTGAATAAATATACTAATTAATTCTACTAATATGTTAATTAAAAAAAATTATAAAAATAAAAATTAAATTTGTTAATTTGAAAACTTCAAAAAATTATGGAAAGATTTTGAAACTGGTTTAAACTTATGGAAAGTATTAAAACCTTTAAAACTTTGTTAAAATATTGGTCAAATTCTGAATTTAAAATGGGTTTAAATATGTTATATATATTAAGCATAAATTAAGGTTATTATTTAAAAACGGAAATATATAAATATACATTTTCTTATTAATTTTTTTCTAATTAAACTTTGAAGTTACACATATTAAATTGAAGGTTATTGCTTAATTTTATGAATAATAAAAAATTATCAAAACAATATACTTGTGTTCTATTATTTTTACTAAATAATATAGAGATAATTACAAAGGTTAATGACATATCACAAAAATTAAAATCAAATCAGTTCTAATTTTACTGATTAATGCTACTAATTTGACTAACTAATTTAGAAATAGTCACAAAAATTAAAATCAAATTGGTTAATCTGAAAAACATTAAAATAGAGATAATTTCTTTTACTAAATAATATAGAGATAATTACAAAAGTTAATGTCAATCCTCATTACATTTGGTGATATTTATCATTTAAATGCCACATTTTGAGAAGTTGTGAATTACTAATCGACTTATTTAGAAAACTCTTTTTCCTTAGGGGAATAATACGAATAAATTAAGAAAGCATCCCATGTTCACTAATAGTTATTTTACGAAAAAAAAAATGTATAAAAACTATAACATAAGAACTTGTAAAATATATATTTGATTTTTCCTTATAAGAATAAATAATCGTTATTATTGATATCTAGATTAGAGCCCGTGTTACACAAAATTGAAAATATAAAAACAATAACATAAGAACTTGTAAAATATATACTTAATTTTTTTCAAACACGGGTCATAGTTCAATATGGTTCCAAATGATAGCATTTGAACTAACAATATATTTCAAACCCGGGTAATATTTAAAACGAAAGTACGTAATAATTCGTAGTAGTTGTAGAGATTATAATATTGGATTTAAAATTGAAATAGATTGGAAGATGATTTTGAATTTCGATTTGTTAATATTAAAGTCTATAACTTATTTTTGTAAAGCTCATATAAAGGTTGAAAATTATAGTCAAATCATTATTCATTATCATTATTATAAAATAAAGTCTAAATCATATACCAAAGATGTATACAATTACCGAAAAGTTAATTTGAATTTGAATTGGGGGGAATAAATTGAAATTACTTATTGTAAATTATAAATCCATCTCTAACATTCAGAAACTATTGTAATTATTGAAAATAATAACGAATTTGTTAGTATATAATATTAGAATATATATTAGAATATAATTCTATAAGATAAATATAAATAATAAGGAACTTGTAAAGTATAATTTTAATAATGTCTAAATTAAACATAATGTGAATGAGATATTTTTGTAATTTATGAAAATACCGTACTTAACACTATAATCAAAATTTAAATGTATATAAGTTATTATTGTAAAGAGAATATATATTCCATTTAAATGTTAGTCAAATCATTATTATGGATCATTACTTATAAATTAAATGTTAAATCATATACCAAAAACACAATTAGATTACAACGTTTAAATGTAACAATTCTGGACCTCCATTGACCTTAACAAAAATAAATATATATAAGTTATTATTGTAAAGAGAATATATATTACATTTTAATGTTAGTCAAATCATTATTATGACAATTAATTATAAATTAAAGGTTAAATCATATACAAAAAATGTATACAATTACCATAGTCAAATTCTGGACCTCCATTGACCTTAACAATGTATCGATTATGTAGTATAAATTATTTACTTGTTTATGTATAATATAATATAAATATAAATGATAAAAAATTTTGTAACTTATAATATAAATACAAATCAGATTATATTAAAATGTAATAAGGCATGCTTTAATGTAACAATATAGCCAAAATACATGGAAATACAGTTGTTAAGAATACAGTCAAAATTTAAATGTATACTACTTATTTTGGTAAAGTGTATATAAAGATTGAAAATTTTAGTCAACTTATTATTTGAGTTGGTGGAAATTATTTGAAATTATTTATAATTCGTTAAGATTTAAATACAAATACAAAAGGAATTACAATAATTAAAAATGGTAGCATCAAAGTACTATAAGTATGATCCATATTAACAAATATAAATGTTATTTAATTTTTAAAATGATTTACCTTAATGTTATATAATATTTAAATACATAATACTATAAGGTTATTCACTTATTCTGTTCCAAATTTCTCGTGATTAAAAGTACACAAAATCAATTACCAGCTTATAACAATAGTGTTTTAAGAAATGTTGAATTTAGGAGTGATAGAAATCAGAAATTGATTTATATTATTCTATTTATTTATACATATAATTGCTCTTATTAGGGATTTAAATGTATAAAAAATCCCTTCCATCATTTTCTTTGATACTTAATAACTAATGCAATCATATCATTCTTTTGATTTTACAATATAAATTTTGATCAAACATTCATTTTTATTCATAACATTTTAGCCATGAGCACACTTTTTATTCTCACGATTTACCTTAATAAATGTTTAAAAATGATTTAATATAAATAGCCAAATTAATAGTAAAGTCAAACTTAATAAATTGTATTAATGGGATAATTAAATCATATTCTTTATAAAATAAAGAAAGTCAAAGTTTATCAAATGTAATAATGGTATAATTAAACTATATAAATTACAATATCCGTTATTTAAACAAATCAGGAAAGTCAAACTCAATAAATTGTATTAATGGGATAAATAAATGTGTAATTTATGTATACAAACGCATGCCGGAAAAATATACATCAAGGTATCTCCGATATACATGAATATTTCCTTTTATCTAAAAATAATGAATAAGAATATACATGAATATTCAAAAAAGAAATATACATCAATATACAAAAAAATACATCTTAGAAAGTCATGCTTAGATTATATGAGTCGGATAATAACCTGAAATAATAAAGTCGAATGTTATTATAGTAATTATGGAATATTTTTATGATAAATAATAACCGAAAAATTTTTAAGGTGTTACCGGAAAAACGAAAGAGTGAGAATCACCATCGTATGTCGGATTTTTTTTAGAATTGAAAGTGAAATTAGCTTGTATTATTCAGGACATTAACCTGAAATTATAAAGTAGAATATTAATGTTGATATTATGGAACATTTGATATTTAATTTATAACCGGAAAATTTGAATGTCTTACCGGAAAAAAACAAATAATGGCGATGAACCATGGTATCTTCGATGAATTTAGAAGGTAAAATGAAATATTCCGTAAATCAATCGAGTCAATAACCTGAAATAATAAAGTTTTGTTATAACATTGATATTATGGAAGATTATAATTATAATTTATAACCGGAAAATTTAAATTTGCCTTACCGGAAAAACGAAATAATCATATTGTCCATGGATGAAGCGGATTTTTATTTAGAGCCTAGAAGAACATGTAAAACAAAAACACAAGAAAAATATAAAACTTTAAATAAATATAAAACAACCATAATTATAGATATAACACATAACCGAAAAACTTACCGGAAAAACGTAACGTCCACATATCAGCTTCATCGCCGTTTTTGATTTACAACCTAAACTGATTTTAATCAAATGAAATAAGAACGAAAATCAAGATCAAACGTTAGAGGAAACAATAACCGGAAAGAAATATAATGTTGCCGGAAAAACACATATTAACCATCGGAAGTTTATTATAAAATATAACCTTACCGGAAAAAAATTAATAGCTATTAATTTTTTTCCGGTAAGGTTATATTTTATAATAAACTTCCGATGGTTAATATGTGTTTTTCCGGCAACATTATATTTCTTTCCGGTTATTGTTTCCTCTAACGTTTGATCTTGATTTTCGTTCTTATTTCATTTTTTAATTGTTAAGGTTTAAATATAGGTTAGTGGATGAGTTGACATGATTAAGAAAGGAAATTGGTGAGTTGGCATTGATGTGGCATTGATGTGGAGGGCCTAGAATCTTGACAAGTGGAAATTGTTCCTTGCTTTAATAGTATGTATAGATCTTAATCTACAAAACTCATAACAATAACATCCTCCATCTCTCCATTTCCATCTTTATCCCTACCTTCCATTGAATAATGGATTATCCGAATCAGCAAGACCTTCGAAACACATCTTCAAGTCGACACCGATCTCCCCAGTTGCATTTTCCAAGTGCCTGAATCTTTAATAACCGAAATCGAGAGTCTTGCATTCCAAGACACATCAATTTGGGACCAATGCACCATTTCCACAACAACCTCTATAGCATCCAAGAACATCTTAAACTGCAAAAACAATCCTAACACCCAAGAATTAATTGCTAAAAACTTAAGCGTAACGATTCTAGAGTACAGGGACGGCCCAAGGGTGTGGCAGGGTAGTCGACGGCCACAGACCCGACACCCCACTAGGCCCGAAATGTTTTTTAAAAACAATTTATATGTATTTTTATGAAAAAAATATGTATAATCAATGTTTCAACATAATTACATAAACGCTAGTTTGGTCTAGTGGCAAAGAGGCATAACATCTAACGAAGAGGTTGTGGGTTCAAGTCTTATTTGAGACATTTTTAAATTTATACAAAATTTTTTTACACAACTCAAATCATAACCAAGTAAGCTCACTTAAAATTAAATTGTTTAAACCCAACAAAATGTTCCTTTTACTTTATACCAAAAAAAAAAATTTCGTCTTTTGCCTAAAAGAAATTTCGTCTTCTCGAAGCAAGCCCTGCCAGAGTATAGAATGATTCCTTCGCTTTCCAATCACCCTAGAACTCCCAAACTCGCCCAACGTGTGTGTATTTTCGTGTGGAAACAACTTGAGATGGTTATGATGAAATTAAGGTTTGATTGATGTTTTAAAATATTTTCCCCGTCTAGCAATCTGTCGAAGCACGAAATGGAATCTGACCTGACCCATGACGGAGCTTCCACGGATTTCGAGATGAATGAACCGCATCCTGGTCTGCTGATCCTCTCCTCCGGCTGCTAGCGATCTGCAGTGGCGTTTTGGGGGTGTGGAGGTGACCGCTAAGATGATCTTGAAGATCTCTTGTTCACAGACACAAAAACTGGTGGTGGCACCTACTGAGCATGACCCCATGATAAGGAGGTGAAGACCTCCTTATATAGAGTCTCATGGCCACCATCATGATACCCTAATGGGCCTAGCCCAATTAGGGCTACCTCCACAAACCTCCTCAGCCCAATAACAAATGTATTAGCCCATATAATAAAACAAACCAAATATAATAAATTTAGGATTGTAAACCGGGTTTAACACCATACCCCTACAGTCATCTTTAAATCTGTGACACCTGAAATTTTCAGATTAACGTACTTTGTTAACACAAACTCAGTTATCTTAAAGATTCATTCATGCATTACACTTGATTATGATTAATTAAGTGTGTCGGTTATTACACAAACACTCACGTAAAGGTAATTCAGGGAATTATCGAATCACACGATTCTGTAGTAACGCGTTAACCCGAAAAAGTTAATTAATTAAAATAATATAAATGTTATGTGCCATTTGATCATATGTTTGCATGCTAGTTGTTTATGTGTTCTTATAACATAAGATTAGTTTAAAAATATAATTGTTTTAACAACCTCCGTGCGTCGCTAAAGTTGGTCCAGTCAACTTTCGTGCGCCGCTAAGGATTGTGTCGAAGCACGAAATGGAATCTGACCTGACCCATGACGGAGCTTCCACGGATTTCGAGATGAATGAACCGCATCCTGGTCTGCTGATCCTCTCCTCCGGCTGCTCGCGATCTGCAGTGGCGTTTTGGGGGTGTGGAGGTGACCGCTAAGATGATCTTGAAGATCTCTTGTTCACAGACACAAAAACTGGTGGTGGCACCTACTGAGCATGACCCCATGATAAGGAGGTGAAGACCTCCTTATATAGAGTCTCATGGCCACCATCATGATACCCTAATGGGCCTAGCCCAATTAGGGCTACCTCCACAAACCTCCTCAGCCCAATAACAAATGTATTAGCCCATATAATAAAACAAACCAAATATAATAAATTTAGGATTGTAAACCGGGTTTAACACCATACCCCTACAGTCATCTTTAAATCTGTGACACCTGAAATTTTCAGATTAACGTACTTTGTTAACACAAACTCAGTTATCTTAAAGATTCATTCATGCATTACACTTGATTATGATTAATTAAGTGTGTCGGTTATTACACAAACACTCACGTAAAGGTAATTCAGGGAATTATCGAATCACACGATTCTGTAGTAACACGTTAACCCGAAAAAGTTAATTAATTAAAATAATATAAATGTTATGTGCCATTTGATCATATGTTTGCATGCTAGTTGTTTATGTGTTCTTATAACATAAGATTAGTTTAAAAATATAATTGTTTTAACAACCTCCGTGCGTCGCTAAAGTTGGTCCAGTCAACTTTCGTGCGCCGCTAAGGATTGTGTCGAAGCACGAAATGGAATCTGACCTAACCCATGACGGAGCTTCCACGGATTTCGAGATGAATGAACCGCATCCTGGTCTGCTGATCCTCTCCTCCGGCTGCTCGCGATCTGCAGTGGCGTTTTGGGGGTGTGGAGGTGACCGCTAAGATGATCTTGAAGATCTCTTGTTCACAGACACAAAAACTGGTGGTGGCACCTACTGAGCATGACCCCATGATAAGGAGGTGAAGACCTCCTTATATAGAGTCTCATGGCCACCATCATGATACCCTAATGGGCCTAGCCCAATTAGGGCTACCTCCACAAACCTCCTCAGCCCAATAACAAATGTATTAGCCCATATAATAAAACAAACCAAATATAATAAATTTAGGATTGTAAACCGGGTTTAACACCATACCCCTACAAGCCCCCCCAAGTCCAGCGTTGCTCCTGGGCGCGCAAGCGCTTAGGTGGAGCGTTGGACTTTATAAGGTGTTAGGGCGGTTTTTTCCCTTTTATTCGGCCTTATCTTTATTGTCTTGAGTCTGGGAGATTTTCTCCATGATGGTGACGCGTTGTGATCCTTAAGATAATGGTGGTGTCGAGTTATAAGGATAATAAAGCTTGCGCGCGAGAGGCGTCTTACGAGCTGAGAAATAAAGCCTGCGCGCGAGAGGCGTCTTACAAGCTGGGTAATAAAGCATGCGCGCGAGAGGCGTCTTACAAGCTGAGCAATGAAGCCTGCGCGCGAGTGGCGTCTTACGAGATGAGAATAATAAAGCCTGCGCGCGAGAGGCGTCTTACGAGCTAAAAATAATAAAGCCTGCGCGCGAGAGGCGTCTTACGAGCTGAAAATAATAAAGCCTGCGCGTGAGAGGCGTCTTACGAGCTGTAATAATAATGGAAACCTGCGCGCGGGGCGTCTTACGGGCAATGAAAGTAATGATAATAAAAGCTGGCGCGTGGCCGACGGGTTTATGAGGATTCCCAACCTTCAAGTATGGTGGGTAGCCGTATGGGAAATTGAGGATTCCCAACCTTTAAGTATGGCGCGGAGCCGTATGGGAAATTGTGAGGATTCCCAGCCTATGGCGCGGAGCCGTATGGGAAATTGTGAGGATTCCCAGCCTATGGCGCGGAGCCGTATGAGATATTATGAGGGTCCCCAACCCTTAAGTTTGGCGCGTAGCCATACGGGATATTATGAGGATTCCCAACCTTTAAGTTTGAGCTAAAGCTCATATTTTTGGGCTAAGGCCCTGACGTTTTAGAGTTAAGACTCGTCAACGCGTTTGAGCTTGGAGCTCACGCATGTATGTTTTACTTCGCTTTCTTTTTAATTTGATGTCAATATAATGTTGTCATATTGCTCAAATTAGTAAAAGGAAGTGCGAAACATGTATGCGAAAACTTGTATGCGGTGGCGCGAATGCAAAACTGCTGTGGCGAAGTGATCGCCGGGAGCGCGCATGCGGAACCCGAAGTTGATACGCGGTGGGACGCGTAATCTAAAGATTTTGAATGCGTGAGCATCTGTGATGTGTGAGCATGCGTTACGCGTGAGCATGTGATATGCGTGAGCGTACTTGATGCTTGAGCATGCTTGATGCTTGAGCATGCTTGCTGCTTGAGCATGCTTATTGCTTGAGCATGCTTGATGCTTGAGCATGCTTGCTGCTTGAGCATGCTTGATGCTTGGGCATGCTTATTGCTTGAGCATGCTTGATGCTTGAGCATGCTTGCTGCTTGAGCATGCTTATTGCTTGGGCATGTTTATTGCTTGAGCATGCTTGATGCTTGAGCATGCTTGCTGCTTGAGCATGCTTATTGCTTGAGCATGCTTGATGCTTGAGCATGCTTATTGCTTGGGCATGCTTATTGCTTGAGCATGCTTGATGCTTGAGCATGCTTGCTGCTTGAGCATGCTTATTGCTTGAGCATGCTTGATGCTTGAGCATGCTTGCTGCTTGAGCATGCTTATTGCTTGAGCATGCTTGATGCTTGAGCATGCTTGCTGCTTGAGCATGCTTGATGCTTGAGCATGCTTGCTGCTTGAGCATGCTTATTGCTTGAGCATGCTCTGCCTTCATGTCTGGGCGCGCGCGCGCGACCCGCTGAGGCGCAGAGTAATTGCCTGGGCGCGCGCGCGCGACCCGCTGAGGCACAGAGTAATTGCCTGGGCGCGCGCGCGACCCGCTAAGGCGCAGAGTAATTGCCTGGGCTCGCGCGCGACCCGCTGTGGCGCAGAGTAATTGCCTGGGGGCGCGCGCGACCCGCTGAGGCGCAGAGTAATTGCCTGGGCGCGCGCGCGCGACCCGCTGAGGCGCAGAATAATTGCCTGGGCGCGCGCGCGCGACCCGCTGAGGCGCAGAGTAATTGCCTGGGCGCGCGCGCGACCCGCTGAGGCGCAGAGTAATTGCCTAGGCGCGCGCGCGCGACCCGCTGAGGCGCAGGGTAATTGCCTGGGCGCGCGCGCGCGCGACCCGCTGAGGCGCAGAGTAATTGCCTGGGCGCGCGCGCGCGACCCGCTGAGGCGCAGAGTAATTGCCTGGGCGCGCGCGCGACCCAAAGGTTTTGAATATCCATATCAGGTAGGTTTTATGTAAAACCAACAGATCTGATAGGGTTTATAAACCTATGAATATGAGGTGTGGCTGCTGCTCGGACGAACCCAGATCTGAAAACCCAGATCTGAGGGTTTTCCCCAAAAGCTCGTTGTTTTCTTCCTGTTTCTTCCAGATCTGGAAGTATTTTCCAGATCTGAAAACACAGATCTAAGGATTTCCCCCAAAAGCTTGGTGGTTTCCTCCTGCATCTTCCAGATCTGGAAGTATTTTCCAGATCTGAAAACATAGATCTAAGGGTTTCCCCCAAAAGCTTGGTGGTTCTTCCTGAGATTTTGATGAACGGATCGGAGGGCCGAGAAGAGAGGCCAGTGTGGTTCATTGCCGTCCCACGGATGGCGCCAATCTCGAAGCACGAAATGGAATCTGACCTGACCTATGACGGAGCTTCCACGGATTTCGAGATGAATGAACCGCATCCTGGTCTGCTGATCCTCTCCTCCGGCTGCTCGCGATCTGCAGTGGCGTTTTGGGGGTGTGGAGGTGACCGCTAAGATGATCTTGAAGATCTCTTGTTCACAGACACAAAAACTGGTGGTGGCACCTACTGAGCATGACCCCATGATAAGGAGGTGAAGACCTCCTTATATAGAGTCTCATGGCCACCATCATGATACCCTAATGGGCCTAGCCCAATTAGGGCTACCTCCACAAACCTCCTCAGCCCAATAACAAATGTATTAGCCCATATAATAAAACAAACCAAATATAATAAATTTAGGATTGTAAACCGGGTTTAACACCATACCCCTACAATGACAAACATATTTGATTCCAAGACATCGATGGAAATTAAAAGATAGGTCAACCGCACAATTTTGTGACACTTGGCTAGATTTTATTGGCTTTCATATTGTGAGCTTGGCAGATGAAAAGGGATGGTCCGTCGATTTAGAAGTGACCATTTTAGACATTTTTCAAAAAGAGGATTGGTTTTGGAAGTGGTTGGTCAAAATGACCTTTCACATGTTTATTTGTGTATTTGTATGTCTGTTTGTGTTTATGTATTTTATTTGATTGTGTATAACCTCATATAGGCCAAAATATTAATTTGGATGATTTTTTTCACACCGGAAATTGTTAGGTGGCCCAACCAGATTCAAACCGAAAAATATGTAACCAACTAATGGACACTAAGGGTGGTGGGCGCGCAACCCGCCCATATTCGGGGGAAAACCAATAAGCAGTCACTTTTGGCTCAGTTGTTGTTTGGTCCAAGTGTAAGGCCCAGCCCAAGAATTAAAGGGGTAATTAGGTTTCTTGTTAGCTAAGTTGAGTTAACATTATAAATAGGGGCAACCAAGTTAGGGATTGTCATGAAGTTGATGCAATTAAGTTAGAGTTTATCACTAGTCAAACCGAGTTAGAGTTTGATAGTTTGTAATCAGTTTTTTGAGTTATATTTTATGATTAATGTATATAAACAAAAGTTACTTGTTTACATCATGTTTGATTATCGATATGGGACTTGAATTTGTATCAGAGCCAAATTTAAGAAATCGATAATCAAGTTAATGGAGATCGGCGACTAAGAGTTACGAGTCGACGATCGAATTGCAAAGGTTTAGTTTTGTGGTACGCTAAGGAGAGCATTGCAGCAAGAATCGGAATTTCAAAGTTGTAGCATTAGTAGGTGTTCAAAAAGCTCGCGGCTCGTGGCTCGCTCGAAACTCGCTCGAAAATAGCTCGAAAAAAGCTCGGCTCGAAAAAACTCGATTCTAAATAAGCTCGGCTCGACTCGGCTCGATTTCTGAACGAGCCGAGCTCGATCCAGGGTCAGCTCGGCTCGTGGCTCGGTTTTGGCTCGACTCTTAGCTCGGCTCGTTGGCTCGTTTAGATTAAACCCTAAATTTTAATATCTATATATTATAATATCATACTTATACATATATTATGCCACTCGATACATAAAACCTTATAAAAGAATAACGAAAATAATACATATAAAGTCCTAATTACTAATTTTTTATAATTTGTACGTTAAGATTATATTTTTTTATCTTTTATATATAAAAATTTTTAAAATAAGAAATTAAAAAATTAAAAAATAAAAAAAAATCAAAAAAATTAAAGGAGACTGGCTCGACGAGCTCGAGCTCGGCTCGAGCTTTAAATGAACCGAGCTCGAGCTCGATTTTTCAGTTCGATAAAGAAAACAAGCCGAGCTCGAGCCAGCTCGATTAAGTTCGAGCTCGAGCTCGAGCACACTCTGGCTCGGCTCGACTCGGCTCATTTACAGCCCTAAGCATTAGCATCAATATGTGTTTGGTACTCTTGATTTGTTTGGAAGAAAAGAAAAATAAAACGGAATTCTTTTGTGAAGAGGAGTTTAAGAGAATAATAATTTATTACTATTATTTTTTGTTAAAGAAAGAAAAAGTCAAACAAGGGTTTTGGTTTTTGTTTCGTTTCGAGGACAACTATTGGCGATTCGGTTTTTTGAGAGATATTCGTAACTGGGTGTTTGTGAGTAAACAAGTGGGTTTGGTTTTGAAAAGTTGTTCTAGTCTGATTTGTTCATACTTGTTCCAACGGAGTGAAGCAAGGGGGCTCGACACCGTAAATGGAAAGTGACAAAGAAGATTCGATAATCTAACCCAAAGCGAGTGGGGGGATATCGCTGCAGGTTTCAAAGTTGAACATAATTAATTACATCATATGAGATATTGTGGTGGAAGCGATCTTATAAGATGATCAAGAGTTATGGGAAGTTGTTCTAGTGAATGAGGGTGCAGTTATTGATGCAAAGAAGAATAAAACGACAAGAGCGCTTTTGTTTCAAGTAATAGAAGGTGATATTCTTCTTCAGATTTCTCAATACAAGAATGCCCGAGAAATATGGACGGCTTTAAAGACACGGTATGTTGGGCTGAGCAAGTTCAAAAGGCTCGACTGCTAACGTTGAAAAGTAAAATCAAGAAATTCAAGATGACGGAAAATGAGACTGTTGACGAGTTTGCAGGAAAAATAACAAGTATGGTTTCAAAAGCTACGAGTCTAGGTCACGTGTTCGAGCAATTTGTCTTAGTGAAGAAATTACTGGATGCGGTTCCAGATAAGTACTTTCAACTTGTAGCCTCAATCGAGCAAAGTGTTGATCTCGATAGTATGATGATTGAAGATGCTGTTGGAAGACTTAAGGCGTTTGAGGAACGCCTACGAGGGAGAGAACGCGCTTCAAATTCACAAGGTTATTTACTTTTCAATCGGTTAGAAAGTAGTTACAAAGGCAAGCCATATGATCAGTCCAGTAGTTGAGGAAAGGGTTGGTCGAGTTCATAGGGACGTGGAAAAGACCGTGAAACTGGAGGTCAAGATCGAGATGATGAAGATCAAGATGGTTGTGACAATCGAGATGATCAATGTAGCATCCTGCTTTTGAATATTAAATAAATGGAATTCCGTTTACTTACGGGTGTGCTTATATTTAGTCAAGATTAAATTGACAATTAGTGGGTGGGTTTGGACTTTAAAAGATGGAATAAGATATGGAATGGGCCTTAGGTCCATGGGCTTAAGGGAGTATAAATACCCCTTGAACCCTAATCCTTTCTATTTTCATCCATCTCTACACTATAGCCTACACCTTCAAAAACACACACAAACACCCACCTATATCCCGAGCCAAGATCCGAAGGTGAAAACCGAGCTTGTTGGTGCTAGGACGTCGTAACGAGCCGAAACCGACATCAAGCTTAGATCGGGTTCGTGAAACCAACTCGTTAAAGGTACATTAATAACGAAAACTTGTTTGTTTATGCTCGGTTCGTTTAATATTCTTTGATCTATATGTAAATGGTAAAAACGAATCAAATTCAACGATTCTTGTTGGAATTCGTTAACATTGATCTGGTTATCAATTGAATATTTAGCCGTAAACTTATAACGATCAAACGCACTGTTTAAACAAGATGTATGGATGATTAGGTTTGTAGGCGTTGGGTATATGAACCCACTGATACCAAATTTGTGTTATTTCGTCGAGATTTGAGGTTTACTTGCAAATATGGTTCGTGTTGACCAGTTGTGTCCTTGACGATTTTGACTTTGACCTATGAGTCAAAGTTTTGGATAAAACTGATGCTCATTCGTCATGTTAAACGAGTAGCTGGTCATTCGTTAGATAGCCTTAGCGAATGAGCCTTTATTTGTTCTACGAAAGTTATGAATGACCTTATTCATTCGTTACTCATCCATTCGCCATGTTAAGACAACGAATCAATGCCATTCTCTATAAGGTACACTCGCATGCCTTTATAACGAATGAACCCTTCATTCGTCTAATAGAGGTCACGAATGGACTACTCATTCGTTATTCATCATTCGGCCTAAAGTAGATAACAAAACGAACAATTCGTCATAACAAATAAGGTAGCGAATGAGGCTTAACAAGAGACCATTCGTTATAACGAATGAGTTAGCAAATAAAATATTATTAAAGAATTATAATGGAAATTTTGTTAAGATCAGTTAATGAAAATAAAATTTACGTCATAACGAATGAGGTAGCGAATGAGGCTTAACCCCAGCCAGGGGCTCTACCCCTTGGACCCCGCTAGGGGCTGCCACCCTTAGAACCCCACTGCCAGGGGTGCTGCCCCTGGACCCCCGTTCGTTGAGGGTTATATATTAAACTAGAAATACGATATGGATAGTTGATTGATACATGTAATTGTTATACAGTTAGTCGTGCCCAGTTAAAGAAATGAGTTACCGTTAACTCTGAAAGGAACCGAGTTCAAATGAGTTTCTAGCCCCACTTCCTTGTTATGTTTTCGGGGCCATGTGCATACACGATGTGATTAGTTAATACACTTACCTTAAGTGGTAAGTGTATGCCTTATATGATTTTATTTATGAATGAATGCTTGACGATACGTGAACGATCTTCGGATATTGCATGTACCGCCAAGTAATAGCGTGGTATGTTATTGTGTTACGAATGATGTATGAATGATATATGAAAGTTATGGAAAATATTAATTGTATGTGTGAAAGTACATAAATTTGAATATAAAGAAGATAATGTATGGTTATATGTAGGTATGCTTAAAAGGGTTCTAGACCCTAATAATATCTGCGAAGGTTACGGGGTTGCATACCTAATAATATATGCGAAGGTTACATGGTTGCATACCCTAATAATATATTCGAAGGTTACAAGGTTGCAGACCTTAATAATATCTGCGAAGGTTACAGGGTTGCATACCCTAATAATATATGCGAAGGTTACATGGTTTCAGACCCTAATAATATCTACGAATGTTATAGGGCGAAATGCTCTTTAAAACGTAGATATAGTTACGTATGTATAAGTAAGCTAAAACAAGAAAGCATGAAAGTATGAAAGAAAGAAAGAAAGTATGTATGTACGAATGAAAGAAAGGTAATAGGCTAAGTGTGAAATATGAATATTCGAATACGTATATATGTAAATGTGTGAATGTATTGTATGTTGCCTGATTAACTAGAACTCACTCAGCGTAGCTGACTTTTAGTATGCATGCATGTAAATAGACTGAGACATCTGGCTTGAGTGGGACACATGGCATGATTTAAGAGGCTGACATCTGAATATTTGTCATGATGTTTGATACAACATTTTATGTTATGTTTTAAAAAGGATAAGTTATGGATGCTTGTAATGAATGGTTGATTTTTATTATTATTCCACGAAAGTTTTAATGCACTTTGATATTTAGAACTTTGTTTAGGAGTAAATCCAACGCCAAAGTAGGGCACCGGTATCAGGGTCTTACAGTCAACATCGTGGGTCAAAGAAAAACCAATGATCGTCAATGGAGATGAAAAGACATGTCACAGGTTCAGTGTTATCGTTGTGATGAGTTCGGTCACTTTGCGTCTATTTGTCCGGAATGTATGAAAAAGGAAGAATCTAACTTGAATAAAATTGATGATTTTGCACCGTCTATGTGTCTGAATGAAGACAGGGTGATTCCAAAGCGTTTCGAAACCGAACCGATGAAGAAAGATGTTTGGTATCTCGACAACAGAGCATAGAATCACGTGATGGGTAATAAAACGTATTTTTATGATCTGAATGAACAAGTCACAAGAAATGTGAAGTTCGGAGATGAATCTTGTATTGATATTCGGGGAAAAGGGTCGTTCCTTGTTGAAGGAAAAACGGGGGAGCAACGCCTGTTGACCGATGTCTACTACATCCCGAGCCTATAGTGCAATATCATAAGTATTGGTCAAGCTACAGAAGGTGGATGCGAGATTCACATGAAACATGATCTGCTAATCATTAAAGATGATACATGTAAGCTTTTGATGAAGGCGACAAGGACCAAGAATTGATTGTACAAGATTAGCCTCAAGATAACAAGTCCCGGTAAACGAGCTATCATTGGACTGAAAGAAGACAAACCGATTATGAGTCAGGTTACAATCAAAGATCCAAGTTCCAAAATTCAAATTTCAAAGAAGAGTGTTCAAGAAAATAAACGCGTGGTCAAGAAAAGGATTCAAGCCCAAAGGAAGACGTCTAATGTCGAAGCAAGTGTTACTTCGAGATAAGTGGAGTTGAAAGAACATTGCAAGAGATCATGAAAAGTCTCGGGAGAATTAAGAGAATGATGACAAGCGTGAAGTTGAAGACCCGTCTATTTTGAGTAGTAAATTAGGGGGTGAGTCGGATACAACAATTGCACGGGGTGATTGTTGGCTCAATTGTTGTTTAGCCCAAGTGTAAGGCCCAACTCAAGAATTAAAAGGGGTAATTAGGTTTCTTGTTAGCTAAGTTTAGTTTAAATTATAAATAGGGACAAGAAAGTTAGGGATTGTCATGAAGTTGATGCAACAAAGTTAGGGTTCATCAAGAGTCAAATCGAGTTAGGGTTTGATAGTTTGTAATCAGTTTTCTGAGTTAGATTTTCTGATTAATATATATATAAACAAGAGTTATTTGTTTACATCGTGTTTGATTATCGATCTGGGACTTGAGCCATCACCTCAACTGTTGTTCTTGAATAATCCGCACGGAACCCAAACTCATTGGCGCCCCATTACCCCGCCCAACACTTCTGCTCCCTCTCTCCACCGGAACCAAACTCATTGGCGCCCCATTACCCGCCCAACACTTCTGTTCCCTCTCTCTGCCGGAACCAAACTCATTGGCGCCCCATTACCCGCCCAACACTTCTGCTCCCTCTCTCCGCCGGAACCAAACTCATTGGCGCCCCATTACCCGCCCATCACTCCTGCTCCCTCTCTCCGCGGGAACCAAACTCATTAGTGCCCCATTACCCGCCCAACACTTCTGCTCCCTCTCTCCCATACATGCACAAACATTCTCACTATCTCCCTACCCGCGGTCATATACCCGCTCCCACCCCACGACCCTAACACAAAAATTAAGGACACCCATTAAAAACTCTTAACCACCACAGAAATTTTAAACAAGGACGGCACAACAAGTCAACAACACCTGTAAATTGAAGTGTCTTTTTGTGTTTGGCCAAAGAAGGGAACAAACTTGACATGAATCTCTACAATTATACAAATTTTAGAATCTTTTAGTGACGGATTAATCTATAACCACACTCGATAATCTCAATCAACATGTACTGTTTCCTAATATACAAGCATACATATTTATATATTCATACCTTAATCTACAAAACTCAAAACATATAATGGCACCTTCCATTACTCAATTTCCATCTTCCATTAACCCACAACAATGGGTTATCCAAATCAGCAAAACCTTCGAAACCCATCTTCAAGTCGACACCGATCTCCCCGTCTGCATTTTCCAAGTACCCGACTCTTTAATAACCGAAAACTACGAGTCTTACGTTCCCAAAAGCATCGGTTTAGGCCCAATCCACCATTTCCATACTGACCTCTATAGCATCCAAGAACAACTCAAACTCACCTCTGCTAAAACATTCCTAACACCCTACAAAATCACATCCAATTTCACGAAAACCGTTGTCGATAATCTCATTCAACTCGTCCCAGAAGCTCGATGCTGTTACGAATCGTATTATAACGTAGATGATGACACATTAGCATGGGTTTTCGCCTTGGATGGCATATACTTGATTAATATGTTATTAAAAGTATCCGAAGGAAACTCGTTGGATTCGTTTGAAGATATAATGATGGTTGAAAACCAAATACCCCTAATAATATTAATCGAAATTCACACTGCGCTTGAAGAACACAAATCTGGCCATTGTAACAACTCGTTTCTTTCGAATCTGCTCGTTAGAATATGTGAAACTCGAGCACCATTAAAGTTCAGCAAGAGATTATCGAGACTCGATCTTGACATACACAATCGGTTTCATTTGCTCGATTGTATGTATCATCTGATTGTAAACCATAATGTAGCTGCGAAAAACCAGCTTCTTCGACCTAATTTTCTGGATGATGTTGATCTAGAAGATGTCGAAAATGCGGTTCAGATGGCAAGTGACATATGCCCAGGAGCAAGTGCATTCTTGCAGCCTATATTAATCCTTTTGAAACTACCATGGGACAAGATTATAAGTGTAATAAAGAAAATGTTGGGGGAAAACCCAGCGGTTCTAGAAATCGATATCCCATCGGCTTCTGAGCTTTCGAACATTGGAAAGGTCGAATTTTGCATGACGCCAGGCGGGATTCAAGACGTTGAATTTGATGACGAAACGCACACGTTTTACCTCCCGATTCTTGATTTGAAACCCGATTCGGAGGTTATATTAAGGAACTTGGTGGCATATGAAGGGTTAATGTTTAATAAAGGTATATTTACTAATCTACATTTCACGGAATATGTTGATCTAATGTGTGGGATTATCGATAGCGCGAAGGATGTTTGCGTTCTTCGTGAAAAGCATATAATCGAAGGCGAGTTGCACGATGATGAGATTGTGAAACTCTTTAACGGGATAAGTAAATCGAGCTTGAAAACCGATGAGGCATCCGGGTTACAAAAGACGGTTGCGAGAGTTAACAAGTATTTTGGTAACGTGCCTAGGGTTAAAGTGTACCATTTCATGAAGAAATATTTTCTTAAGTGGTGGAAAGCTGTTGTTGTTGTGTTTACTCTTGTGAATCTAATGTTGTTGGTCGTTCAAGGAGCATGTCACGTTTACGAATGTAACAATGGTTTAGGGGTTGGTAATATTGTTCGGCTGGTCTTTGGTGTTGGGAAGGAAAAGGACCTATTGTTTGAATTTGAAAGAACATAAAAGATTTATATATTGTGTTTTTATAAAATCTGAGACCGTTTTGATTTTATCATTTATTTCAGCTTTATCCATGCCTTAGTAGAGCTTTGAGGTTAACCCTTTACATAGTTTAAACTTTAAACCCAGTGTACCCAAAATTTCTGAGGTTCAAGACTATTTATTTGATAAAAGAGGCCTGGTATGGTATGAGGCTTAGTAAATCTAGATGATGATGTTGGCCTATGATAAAATTGGATGGTTTTGAACTATTACGGTAACACTTTGGGCGCATTATATATCAGCGACAGAATCTTATACGATAGATGGAACTATTTATACCCAAGTTTTTGCCCATAACAACCCAATATAGAGTAAAAGTCGATAACAAGAAAGCAAACAAAAATTTAAGAACACCCACCCACTATAGAGTGCTTTTTTATTATACTAAAGAAACATAACTCAAAAACCTTAATACAATAAATCTCATGTGCCATCCACTTTAGGACATATTTGTCATTTTATATTTTGTTAGAGTTAATTGTACAAATTACCCTTGTAGTGTGATCATATTGCATGTTTTACCCCTGGGAATGAAAAACTGTAAACTCAGTTCAAGCATTTATGCAATTAACTCTTTCTCTAGTATATATCTCTTTATAACTCAATACCCATTGTCCCATCATATTGCACTTGGTATACTAAGTTAGTAGAATTTCTATTGATTTTAGTCATGCCACAAAGTGATCTATGGAATGCAATGATGGGTATTTGTGTTTTAAAGAAATTGATATAAGAGAAAGAGCTCATGAATTGCACAAATGTTTAAACTGTTTGCAGTTTTTCATTCCCAGGGGTACATAGTGCAGATTTGGGCTAAAGTATGCAATGTCTCAATTTGGAAACCAGTCACAATTGCTTGTTAATTGGACTGTAATTGTTACATGTGAAGTCAACTTGGAAACCAGTCACGGTTCATATATATGATCATCCACTAAGATTTTGTTATAAATCTTCTTTTGTTTCAAATACTCATGTTTCTCTATCAAAGGTGCTTTAAAACGAGTTGTATGTTTGAACCAAGTTGTGAGGGTTCTGTTGGTATGAGCATGCACTCGTAAACAATATAACAAGAATAACAAAGAACTCAAATACTAATATTTATTGAATACTGAATAATTTGAGAGAGTACATCAACCCCAAACAAGAAAGACTTAAATAAGCAAAGAAAATAACGTAAACTCATAAACTAGCCATAAGACTCGGCCCACCTAACAATGAGGTAACAGCCTTATCGAATTTAAACTACCAACTAAATCGAAGGACTCAACTGAATTTGAATTACTCATTTATCTTAATACCCTCCCTTAATTCAAATTTCATAACACAAACAAACTTCTCCCTTGATAAAGCCTTAGTCAGGACATCTGCCACTTGCTCCCCGGTCTTACAAAATTCCAACACAACTTGTTTTTGAGTCACCATTTCTCTTATGAAATGATGCTTTAGCTCAATATGCTTTGACTTCCATTCAACACCGGATTCTTTAACAAACAAATTGCAGACTTACTATCACAATATATCACCGTAGCCTCCTCTTGAACTATATACCCAAATCCTCCAACATTCTTCTCAGCCATATTGCTTGACATGTAGCACCTATAGAGGAGATGTGTCTGCTTCGGTACTTGACAGAGCAACAATGTCACACCCTCACTTAGGGCCTAGGCGTGTGACCAATAGTTGGTACCTGTTTTGAAAATATATCAGAGTTTTAGCGGAAGTCTTTAGTTTATAATAAAATATTAATTTATATTTTGAAAGATTAGTTTATTTGTAAAATATAACAAAATATTTGATTTAATATAAAGCTTCTCGAATAATAAATATTCAAGAGTTTGATTTTCAAACCTTTGTTTTACTTATAAAACTTTGTTTAAATATTGTTTGCAATATTTTAATAATTTAAAATATTGAGCTATCTCTACCTTGCGATCATCTATCTCCATGAGTTGGCTATAATTCCATGTTATATGTGCTAACTTTATTTCCTGTAATATTTGGGGGAAAATACGTCAGCGATATGCTGGTGAATTGTTGACTCTAAAAACATTTTATAAATCTTTCTTTGACTGACAAGATAGTTTTCATGAAACAATATCAGCAGAAACGTCTAATATTTCTGGGATTTGTACCACTTGCCATACAAACACAATCACGGTTCTCCGGGAACTGACGCCCATTGGGAACTGATGCCCATTGGAGAACTTTTATTATGATCTCTAGTCTGCGGCCACGTAGCCTTGACTGATAGACTAGATTAATTATGTTTGGATCCAGACACATGTGTACTCGGTCTGAGTTGCTTTTATTTTCTATCTTGTATAAAATAGGGATCACATAATCTCATAAATCTTTATTTGACTGTCTTTGTTTTAAGATAAACACCCGTTTATCTTGACTGAAAAAGGTTTAACGTATTCACCTGTGACTGTCTGTTCTGAATGATGTGGTGATCTCGTTTGAAAATCTTTTGTGAATGAATGAATGATTGACCTATAATAAAATAGGTTTATATAAATACCCCGATCATCTCTTAATCCGGCTACAGACCTTTAGTCTGGTTTTGATAACTTAAACCTTGATTGATTGTTTGTTTGTTTGAATAAAACATTTTGTATATGAATTCATTCTCTTTATTTGCCAATCATGTACTATGTTTCTTTTTCAAGAAGAAATGTCTATGATATGTTTCTTCTTCAAGAAGAAACGTCATTTATCTATAACCTTTGTATGTAAAATCTCATGTTTCTTAATCATAAAGAAACACTACTTTTACCTATACCTCTTTTAGGTAAAACTTATCTTTCTTACTCTTGAAAAAATATTATTTAACTATATTCCCATGAATACTTATATTTCTTAACCATAAAGAAATTATATGTAGTTGTAACATTTGTTTATATAATTTTGTATTTATTAATTATAAAGAAATTTTATTTAATTGTTATAATTTAATCAAGGTCTAGGCTATACCCTTGACTAGGGTCTAAGCCTTTTGGAATAATAATATTTTATTTGGGCAGAACCCCTACCTTGTTCGGCTTATTGTTTTCTAGATTCTCGGGCAACACTTCGACGCTTGCACGTATATTGAGAACCTTGATCAAAAACTCCTCGGCACGCAATTCTAGGCAACGTTCAGGTTTCGTCGGGTCGTGCACGTACTTCGAGGCGAGATGCCGGGTCGTCTTGGGTCGGCACGTTTACGGGGTCGTCACGCGTTTTGAGATCGACACGCAAAACGAGGTACGCGGTCGTCGGGATTGTCGGTACGAACTTCGAGGTGTCGTTGGTATATGGTACGGGTTACGAGGTGATGATCGTTGGGTCGGTGGCACGAAAACCGAGGTAGAGAGAGAAATTTTCTAGAGAGAAAGAGGGATGGCATGAATGAAATGAGCCATGAAGGCTCTTATTTATAGCTGAAAAATGAACCCATCACGGTACGCGATGGTTGCTGAATACCCCGTCGCGTATCGCGACGTAGGTTATATGACTCACTGGTAGCGTCGCCACGTGGCGGACGCAGTGCCACGTGGTGACACGTGGTGCCACCATGTGATACGTGGCGGGACACGTGTCACCTCATCATGCCATTATGCCACGTGGTGACACGTGTCCTGACACATGTCAGCCTGTCAGACCTCGTCATCGCGGTACGCAATGACGTTGGGTTTTGGTTCGTCGCGTATCGCCGACAGCCCGTTTCTTGGGTTTAGAAAACATACCCATCGCGGTACGCGATGGGCCTCCTTCTGATCCGTCGCGTATCGCGATCGGACAGGAAAATAAAATTTTCTCTTTTAGTCTTTGGACTTTGAAATTTGGTATTTTTGGTCCGAAATTTTCGTGATGTTACATCCTCCCCACCTTAGAATGAATCTCGTCCTCGAGATTCGTTGTGAGTGATTCCTTGCTCATCGATTTGCTATTGGACTTTTTCTAATCTGATGCATAGGCTTAATTTGAAATTTTGGAAGGTTGCAATTTATGATTTGTTGTTAACTCACATCTTTGGATGACGTATTCAGTCAATAGTTGAGAATATCATAAGTAATTGTAAATTGCTAAGCACAGTGGCCAGTTGTGTTTAACTATTTACCTTACCTTTTGTATTCTAAACATTTACTGATGTTAACAAGATTGCTTCTTGGATTCAGTCTATCAAATCCTTTTAACTTACTCATCTTGATACCTTTCAAGATATTCATACTTGAGTAATAATATTCCTTTACTTCTTGATTCTTGACGGATTCCTTCCGTTTATTTCTATCAATTATACTCTTGAACTTTAAATATTCGGATAACTGATTTTTCTTGAGTAGACATGTTCTTATGTCTTAGTTTGATTCATTCCTTTCATCTTTCTTTAGATGATAGTTTCTTGTATATCAAAAATTTTACTATCTCTTTTCCTTTGCGTGTAAGCATTCTTGTGTAAGACACGATCTATATGCTAATATCTTTCTTTATATACATTAGGGATTTAAATACCCTTATACGATTACAAAATTTCTCATTTTATAACGAGATTACAAGCAGTTTACAAGAGTTAACTAAACTATTAGTTATTTCTAATGCCTTTGGATCTTGAACATTCAGTTGGCATACTCTTGTCTACTTCTATTCTTGGTTGGATGCATCTTGTATGTTTAACATATTAGCTTTTCCTTTCTTACACTACGTGAAAATTGACCTTCGGCCACACGAAAAAAGTCTGTCCGTAGGCCTTTAGCCACACACATTTGGTTCAGGACGTATGTGGCCAAAGGTCGCGACACCGTGTGTATGATATGGCCACACAGAGTTTTTAGTGGCCTTATGTGGTAATAAGTGTGGCTAAAGGGTACATGCATTAGTTGTTGGCCATCAAGAAGAATCTCCAATAAGTGTGGCTAAATGGTAGAAATTGGCCACATGTCAATTTATTAAGAGTGACCATCACATCTATATAGCCACATGAATTTATGTTTCAGCCACATGAATTTTATATTAATGTGGCCAATAGGGTTGTGTTAAGCTTACATTGTGACCTATACCGTGTGAATATAGCAAAGAAATGACCACTTAAATTTAATAATAGGGTGGCTAATTATATGATATAAACACTAGCTATTACATTAAAAGTGGCTAAATATGTTTACTTGCCACTCAAAAGCTCCTTTGTAGATTATAGTGTGGCCATTGTCTTATCGTTTGTCACACAAAAATGTTTTTCCTAATATAAAGTGTGGCTATTGTAAAACTTTTCGTCACACATAGTGAAGTACTGTGTGGCTAATAATATCTTATAGACACTGTAGCAAATATGGCTAAATATGTTTAGTTGCCACTCAAAAACTCCTTTGTAGATTATAGTGTGACCATTGTCTTACCGTTTGTCACACAAAAATGTTTTTCCTAATATAAAGTGTGGCTATTGTAAAACTTTTCGTCATACATAGTAAAGTACTGTGTGGCTAATAATATCTTATAGACACTGGAGGTTATTGTAAATGTGGCTAAAAATGTGAACTTGCTAGTCAAAAACTCTTTTGTAGTTTGTGGTGTGGCCATTCTTACCGTTTGTCACACATATTGCTTTTCCTAATTTAAAGAGTGGCTATTGTCAAACTTTTCGTCACACATAGTGAGCTATTCTGTGGCTAAAAATATCATATAGACACTAGAGGCTGTTGTCAATGTGGCTAAAAATGTGAACTTGCTAGTCAAAAACTCTTTTGTAGTTTGTGGTGTGGCCATTGTTTTACCGTTTGTCAAACATAATGCTTTTTCTAATTTTAAGTGTGGCTATTGTCAAACTTTTCGTCACACATAGTGAGGTACTGTGTGGGTAAAAATATCATATAGACACTGGAGGGTGTTGTCAATGTGGCTAAAAATGTGAACTTGCTAGTTAAAAACTCTTTTGTAGTTTGTGGTGTGGCCATTGTCTAACCGTTTGTCACACATAATGCTTTTCCTAATTTAAAGTGTGGCTATTGTAAAACTTTTCGTCACACATAGTGAGGTACTGTGTAGCTAATAATATCATATAGACACCGTATGTTGTTGTCAATGTGGCTAAAAATGTGAACTTGCCACTCAAACACTCTTTTGTAGTTTGTGTTTGTGGTGTGGCCATTGTCTTTACCGTTTGTCACACATAATGCTTTTGTAATATAAAGTGAGGCTATTATCATACTTTTCGTCACACAAAAATGTTTATGTTGTGGCTAATGGTCATTTATAGACTCTAATTTTTATAATTTCAGGTGTGGCTATTGTCTTACTTTTGGCCACACCTATTTGATGTGTTCTATGTGGCCAAATTGTGTGTAATACTTACTGACGTCGCGATATGGGGAGCGTGTACCATTTGGTCAACACTTTTTTCCACAGACTTGGCCTGCAATTCGGTAATAGAAAATGAGCACACTCACATTGGAAACGAATTATAAAAAGTACTGAAATTGTCAAATACTTACTGATGTCGCGATATGGGCAGCGGGTACCGTTTCGACAACTATTTTATCCGCAGACTTGGGCTACAATTAACTTATGCAAAATCAGCACACTCACATGGAAAGTTAATTATTAAAACAAATCAATCAAACTGTGAAATGGTTACCTGAGAAGCGGATTCTTGTTGCACAGCCTCACCTGAGGTTAAGATGTTTCCACAGAACTGGCCTACAAATCAATTTATTAGGTTATGGAAAATGAAAAATCACATGGAAAGTTGTAAAAAACAAAGAAACTGTCAGATACTTACTGGTCCTGGCATTTTATTTTGCGCCACAACACTAGTACTTTGGTTAGAACCAACCTGGTTGGGAACAGGATTTACCTACGAATTGTGACAAAAACAGTGCCAATTATGTATGTCGAATGCATTAATTAATATGTAGCATACGCCACTTACTTGACTTGCCGACATTTCCGGCAACAATCCTTCGAGATGTCTGAACCTGGCCCCAAATGCTAACCGTTCCTTCTCACGGCTTGCTACCATAGCATTCGTGGATTCAAGTAGAGTCGTCAACCTGTTCACCACTTCATCTCTCTGCACCGCCTCATACTCAAGTTGGGCAATCCGTTGCTTAAACGAGCCTTTTACCCAACTCACACCCCAATATTTACCTGTTGTCAATCCGTACCCAATCCCTTTTAAAATAAGACATTCTTTGTCAGTAAATATCATAGTGTACTTTTATCGCAAATCTGCGACACACTTAATAAGTTATGGTACACCTTGTCACAATAATTGACCTTTCCAAAGTAATGCGACCTTTCCCTTTGCCAAGCACTAAGGTGACGGCATCTGTGCACGGTTCAAGTGCCAGGGCTCCGGAGGCGATCTGCTCCTCATGCTGAGCCTGCAAGAAAACAAATATTCTAATACACTTGTAACACGCTTATGTATCCACATAAAGTGTTGAGACAAGTTATACAGACTCAAGTTTTTTTGACACCAATATAAGGCAATGAATTGACTTTAACATGATTTAAAAAGTTTAATACTAAAACATACTAATTTGGTTGCCACGCCTTCGACAACAGCATTCTTGTATGCACCATCTTTGTCCTCCCTTCCTTTCAACCACATTAATGCACGGCCGGGGATCTCATCCGGTCCAATTTCCTTCTTTTTGACCTTGTAAAATATTCAAGAGAAAGCAGCTGACGGTCATGCGTTAGACATATAACCAACAAATCATTGAACTAGAGAGAAAGCAGCTGACGGTGATTACCAGTTTCTCTCGAAGGTAGGTGTAACCCCCTCGTCCCATGTGATGATCAAAAACATTCTTTGCTCGAGCTCCCTTTGATGAAGCCAATTTTTTCTTCAACCACACATTATAATCATTTCATTATATTTAAACAAAAAACATAAACCATATATAGTCGATCAATCTACGTTTGCAGAGTAGAGAGTTTATACCTGAAACTTCTCTGATTGTGTGTACTCAACGAAGCGATCCCAGTCTTCTTGCCTGATCATCGTCCTGTGTCCCTTGGGTATCGCCTTCAGCTTCAGAGGTTTACCGATGTTCGGCATAATATATTTGGCATACATTTTTCTTCTGAATTCCCGAAGAAGGTGTCCGAGCCGATTCATCACAGAAGGCTTGCGACAAGCCTCAATCTCAAATATTTTTGCATAATATAATAGAGTAAAGGTAAATTACATCTCAAAATATAAAATGCACAAATAGAAATAAAGAATAACCGTTATTTGTTCCCACAGTTTATCTCTAAGCTCCTTTGTGACCTCCCTCCAACTTAAATGTCTCAAGCCAACTATTTACCTTACAACATCCCCTTAAAAACTTGCAAACTTTGATCTGTTTTGGCCAGTGAACCTACCCAGATTATCAAACTCCACTGCCAGTTTGACACCACCAGAGTTTGCATATTGGGTACGCAACTTAGGTAACCTCGTCAACCCCCTTGTAGGTTTTTTCGTAGTAGCAAAACTGTTGAGGGGTTCGATAGCCTCCAAACTGTTGAGGTGTTCGATAACCATCGTCCCTATAACATCCTCTGGTTGACCGTCGTCGTCGTTGGCTTCCTCGCTGGATTAGCCTTTAGTGTCGTCTGATTGAGCGTCGTCGTCGTAGTTGGCTTCCTCATCGGAGTAGCGTTCTTCTTCGATTCTTTCATCTATAAGCTTCATCTTCGATTGTTTTTTTTAATAATTTGGCTGATTTGTGGAGTGAAAAATTTTTAATAATTTGGAGTGTAACTTGATTTTTGGAGTGTTAAATGTAATTTGGAGTTTTTGAATATTTGGAGCCAATATTTTGGAGCTTTTTGAGTTTTGCCTCCCTTTTAATTAAGAACCAATAGATTAATTATTGGCATAGGTTTTACGGCAGAGAACCTATGGCTGAAAGTAGGCACTTTGCCAGAAGATGGTTGAATAAGCGTGTATTGCGTATTAGGATATTTATATATGTTTATGTACATTAGCGCGTGACAAGCGTAATAGTGTTTTTTAATAAAGTGTTTTTTGTTTTATTTTTAGATTTAACCATAATTACCATTCATTACAAGTTTTCATACAAAAGGCACCATTACAATACATTCCATGAAACAAAAATAAGAGTGAATAACAAAATAGATGATACAAGAAACTATAAAATTAAATCATTTAAAAGCTAATTAACCAACCAACATTCAACACAATAAACTAAAAAGTGTATCAATACAACCATACATATACAAATAACCAACCAAATCACAAATGTTCCAAACATCACCAAATCACTAATCAAATTTTGAAACTAACAAAGTAGCTTCATTGAAGTCATATTCAACTCTGCACTTATCACCAATCTGTATTTCATTTTCCACCTTGAAATTTTTCCATTTCGGTAACCGATATATGAATTTCATGTCCGACAGTTCACCATGAAGTCTCATTTTCTTTTTACGACATTCGGGATTGACCAAAGTGATTGGCATTCCATCATAGGCATCAATCTTGGTGGCAATGTGACGCGTAAGACGCTGTGAAAAGCAAACTTCAAATATACTTGTAAATAAAAAAGAAATTTAAAAATTCAATTTTCCAATTTCTTGGTGACGTTTATGTTGAAGACGATTTTAGAGTCATCATTTTGCTCATCAAGATGAATCGGGTTTTGGGAGGAACTACCTTGATTGCTTGATTGATAGTTGAGAAACAGCTGATTTGGACCAGGAAGGATAAATTCTATGCCATCTTCATGAAAGACATTAATATGAAATGTCTTATCTGATATGATTTCAAACACAACAAACGAGCCACCTTTCAAGTTGGTTTGTTTAAAAACCTCATTCCATCCATCCTCTAGCCTACAACCCATTCCATCCCTAAGACATGAAACTTTAAACATATATATATCTGGAGCAATAAGCTCGAAAAGCGAATTCATCTAATTGTCGCCAAATTCTTGAATCACGTACCACTCAGGGAAATCCTATTAAACATGTTAATTAAAGGACATTTGAATTTGGAAACAATCATTAAAAACAGAAATTAAAACTTACCAAGTAATGGACGTGTCGGTTTCTGACTGGAATACATATCATAGTACCGGATTGATCATTTTCGTTTCTTTTGAAAGTAAACATATTCAACATATGTTCCAGCTTCTATACAACATTCTCTGATTAATTCAGTCCAACCGGTTCCAAAATAAAAGTCATCAAGTACTTTGATTATAACAACAGAAAACGTTCTACCACTTTGATCGTAAATCAAACAACAGCCAGTATTCGATTTCATGTCAGCAAACATTGGTTGAACAGCTTTAGGAATGAGCTATAAGTAACACAAAAAATGTTCTTAGAATGTATATGTTGCAAAACTGTAAAATGTTTCATAAAAAAAAATTAACCAGATAACAATATTAACATACCATCCTACTCATGGAATCATTGTCGATATCTACCAGGAACTTAACTCCATTATTGAGACGTGGCATTTTTATGTTCTTACCAGGATAAGCGATGTCTACGAATTACAGTAAAGCAAAGTAGAAGTCGATTTATGGTTTTGAAGTTAAAAGGGTTTTGAAGTTAAAAGGGTTTTGAATTTTGGGTTTATTTATTTCTACACATTTAATTATTTATATATTTTGGTTTTTTGTTTTATAACTTTTTAAAAATAGTATAAAAACATTTACTTTTAGTTTTTTTTACTAACATTCCGGTATTAAATTTCGTTAAAAGAGGAGTCCGTTTAATAAATCGTATTTTTTAAATAAATTTAAAATTTTATCCATTATTGAAGTATTATCTTAACCGTTAGTAAGATTTTCTGGATAAGATTTACAACTTTGTAATAGAGAGGCTCATAACATTCTAGTGTTATCATTTCAAATATGTAGTTTTGTATCATTATCATCTTCTAGGTTATCATAATCACCATATGTGTTATGATGATGATCAACATCATAAAGTTATCATCGTTATCATGTATTATAGTGGTTATCATCATCATAATCATCGATCACCATCACCATGAAACGACATCATCATCAGACGTGCGGGTAATCAACGTGGTCATTGTATAGGCTATCGTAGTCGGCGTTGATCATACGGGTAACATATATCTCGCTATCAGTGTCGTCATCATCGTCACACATCTCCATCATCATCATCATCATCATCATCAGCATCATCATCATCATCCGATTGCCATGTACGGGATGTAGTCAGCATCGTATGGGTTATCATAAACAAAACGCCCAATATTAGCAATCACTGTCGGCACCATCTTATGAATTGTTGTCGTCATCAAACGACATCATCAGTCGTACATATCTACCATCAGTATGACCATCGTATACGTTATCATGGTCGTCGTCGATCATACGGGTTACATGTCATTAAACATTGGTGTCACCATTATCATCAACATATGTGTGTGTGGGGGTGTGTGTGTGTGTGCGCGCGCCTGTGTGGCGTATTGTCATATAGGTACATATAATTGGTCCTCATCATATATATGTGTGATCATCATCATAGAGGTCATGCTCGTTGTACGAGCTACAGTCGCCATCGTATGGGTTGACGTAAGAAAACCGTATATATAGGTTAGCAGCATCAATATGATAACCACCGCCAACCCAGGTAGTTATATTTGCATCGTCTCATCATAATTGGGCCAATCATCATGGTCATCATACGGGATAGCACCGTCATTGTCTCATGTATTACATATCCGCAATCATACTATACACCACCGCCCACATTCGCCACAACGACCCCCAGCACCAACCACTAACCACACTCCACCACCACCTACCACAACCACCCACCACACCACCACCACCCACTAATAGTATATATAAATATATATACATTTATTTATACCCACCACCACCACCCACTACCCAACACCACCACCACCACCCACCACCAGCACAACCACCCACCCACCCACCACCACCACCACCGACCTCCGCCACCACCACCCACTGCCCACCACCACCACCACCACCCACCACCCACCACCACCACCACCGACCTCCGCCACCACCACCCACTGCCCACCACCACACATCTGCCACCACGAACTACCGCACCTCCGCCACCGTCCACCACCATCCTGACCACCTGAACCCACCACCACCCACTAATATTATATATATATATATATATATATATATATATATATATATATATATATATTGCACGCACCTTCTTTTAAAAGGGTCAAATAACTATCGTAGGATTAAAATTTAAAAGCACGTGCCTTCTTTTAAAAGGATCAAATAACTACCCTCGTAAGTCACTCATCTACTTCTGGAACCGTCGACGATCCGTTTCTACTGTGAAGCACAAGCACAAGTACTTCTGGAACGTGTTGTTGTTGTTGTTGTAATGCATATCCTAACTCATCTACTTCTGGAACGGAACCAAAATGAAGAACCCTAACTCATCTACTTCTAGAACGGAACCAAGGACGAAGCAAAAGCACGATTGGTCTCAGAATGAAGATGGAACATGTGTTACTTTATGATTTTTTTAGCATTTTAGGTTTACTTAATCTTAAAATGTAAGCATCTTTTTGAATCTTCTTATGTATTAATACATTTGATAAGCGTGTTGTTGTTGTTGTAATACATTTCCTTGTTTTTTTAAATCTATGTATAATATTAAAGCATGTTATATGCGTATGATTAGCGTGTTATGGCTTTGGTATGAGAATTTATCACTGTGATGTTTTATAAGAGTTTTCTGTTTCTTTGTGATTCGTGTTGTTATCCCCTACCCCCGTGTTTTATTGTATATATGTGATTCAGTTGTTGAAAAAACCAAGACTGATAAAAGGAAGACTAAAAAAGTTGCTCCGGTGGGGAAAACAAAACATGATGTGGAAGCATACTCTGATTCAGACCTAGACACAAAAATCGACACGTTGTTGTCAAAGCGGAAACAGGTGGAACACAGCACCTCTGGCCCGGACTTTCAGCGTCCGAAAAAGAGAGCTGTTAAAGAAAAAAACAAGAATGATAAAAGGAAGACTAAAAAAGTTGCTCCGGTGGGGAAAAAAACATGTTGTGGAAGCAGACTCTGATTCAGACCTTGACACAAAAATCGACAGGTTGTTGTCAAAGCGGAAACAGGTGGAAACCAGCACCTCTGGCCCGGACTTTCAGCGTCCGAAAAAGAGAGCCGTTAAAGAAAAGAAGCCAGCCGAGAGGGGACAACCTTTTGTTGAATTTGTAGACAAAAATTTGATGAATAGTGTGCACCTATTAATATTGTTGATGCAATGAAGGCAATGACCATTGCCCAAAAAACTTGTGTAGAAGAAATGGGTTTCGGGTCAATGTTAAGACTTCAAGTAACCCAAACTCCAACAACTTTGGGATATTGGTTGCTCATGAACTATAATAACCGTTTAAATGAATTGAACATTGGGAGCGGTGTTATTAAGATAACACCACAAAAAGTACATGAAGTGTTGGGGATACCAATGGGTAAGATTCCTGTTTTAGGCAAGAATAGACCAAGATTGGGGGAAGATGTTACTACAAATTTGTTCAAATCTCAATTCCCGACAAATGCAAGAATAAGTATAAAGAATGTGAAAGACAAACTGGCTGCGGATCAAGGAGTTGGTGAACTGTTTAAGATTAATTTCCTTGTGTTGGTCAACACCTGTATAGGATTTGTGACAAAATCAACAACAGTCAATCAACGATTCATCGCCGCAATTGATAAAACCTCCGATATTCCAAATATGGACTGGTGCAACTATGTTATTAAAAACTTGAAAACGACAAAGGAAGAATGGAGAGGTATCAACGTTCAATACAGCGGTCCGATCACCTTCCTTGTGATGCTTTACACGCATGAATACCAGAAAAAATATGGTCCATTTGGGACTCCCGTCACAACGCCTGCAGTCAACTACATAACAACAACTACTCTTAATAAGATGGAAAAATACTTGGAGAATAATGGTCCTCCCTTAGAAGAAGATGCTACTGAGGTTGCTGCTGTTGCTGCTGTGACGTTTAGTGTTGACGGGAAAGGGATTGATGCGGCTGCTGTTGTGACCGTTAGTGCTGCCGGGAAGGGACTTGATGAGACTGCTGATGTTGCTGTTGCTGATACTGCTACTGTGACAGATAGTGCTGCCGGGAAGAGACTTGATGAGACTGCTGCTGCGGCTGCTGTTGCTACTGCTTCTGTGACGGTTAATGTTTTCGGTAAGCCTGGAGTTGAAGAAAACACTGCAGCTGAGGAGAAACAAGAACATGGTATTAAACTTGTTATTTTCTTGTAAAAAAATTCTCATATCTCTCATCTCTACATGCATTTTATGTAATACAACATTATATGTAATTAAAAAACAGATGGTCAAAGTGCATCTGAAACAGATAATGCCGATCAAACTGCTGAACAAGATTGGATGATTATGTAAGCGATTGTTCACCTTTAAGTTTGCAAATGCCTATCGTGCTTGTTGACTATTATTTAACTCTATTACAACTGGCTGGGATAAATTGAAAATGTTTTTGAATTAACCCAAACTATATTTTCTTTTTACAGTCTTGGAATAAGACAATGGATAACAAGTTGAAGAAATTTGATAAAATTTGCTCCGAGATCAACGAGTTGGTCCGTTAAGGAAAGGATAGACATCCATCAAATGAGAATATCTTTGCTAGATGTTGTGAATGGGAAAACAGATTCACTAATAATATGGTCCCTAAAACACAAGATTCAGATGTTGGTGTTGGTGTTGGTGGTCCAGTGGCTGCTCTAAAAGGTATTTGGGTTAAATTAATTATTAGTATAATTAAAACGCTCTTAAAACACTTATGTTGTTCTTTTAAACTTATTACATCTGTGTGATGCAGTTGATTCAGATGTTGGTGTTGGTGGTCCAGTGGCTGCTAAGAAAGGTATATCATATATGTACTAGCTTAATTATATACCAGCTTAATTATAATCACAGTTGAACATATTACATCTTTGGTTGTCGTAAAAAATGATGCAGGTGATGCAGGTCAAAAAAACAATGTCTCGTGCGCAGATATTGATGAAGTTGTTAATACAGTGGTTGAGTGGGCAAAAGAGGGTATGTAATTATAAATAAAAACCAAAAGGGCAAATAAGGTATTTACTTATAGTTACAATTATTTTCAGTCAAATTTAATGTGAGTTGTTTTATGTTTAACAGTTGACACCGGATTGTAAACAAGTGGTAGCCTCATTACACTGAACTCTACATATCTTCTGAGAGAGGTTGACGTATCCGCTAGTGTCACAGAAGATGAAGAAATACTTTCAGAGTATATATTTTTTTGTCTTGGAGACATTTGGGAGGAGGTCTACAAGTCCACTCACACAGAATCGTTCAAGGTGGTCTTTGAAAGCTTCTGTCCTGGCATTTATATAGCCGCCAATGCTATGGATGCATTTAGTGAAGTAATGAACTATGAAGAAAAGAAAAAATCTGCAGCATCACCGTTCAGATTCTTTGCTTCAAGCAATGTGCTGGTACAAATTAATCTATTTTGTTTGTACTATTAGAAAACGCTGAATAAACGCTTTAATCATCTGCATTTTAATTAATATACAGACAAGTGACCATTATTCTGAGTCAAGGGGTTACACAGACAAAGAAAGACTGGATGTGTTTTCAGACAACATGACAAGAGAAATGGCAAGGAGTGGAATTCTATCACTCAAGGAGGTTGCTATAGTGCTCGTGCCAATTCTACAACACGATCATTTCGTTGTGGTTGCCTTCAATCTTTAAATAGGAGTGCTAGACTTACTTGACAACAGTGCAAACCATGAAATACCAGCTGATGCAAAGTTTAAAAGCTTAGAAGACAAATCAAAAGCAATTAGAGAGAATTTTGAAGAAACATACGGAAAGACTCCTGATATACTGATAAACATATATACCTTTAACCCAAAAAACATACATACCTTTTATAAAAATTGTCAAAATACTTAAATTGCTTTATATTTTGTGTAGAGAAACGTCTTTTGCATGTATCTTAAAACAATCAAACACCCCATTGCTCAACAAATCCAAGTAGCAACTATCAATAGATTGAAGATGACATGGAGAACAACAAGTAATGGAATAGATTGTGGTATTTTTGCTATGAGACACATGGAGAAATATGATGGGAAGAGACCATGGGGTGTAATCTCAAAAAGGAAGGCCCTATACAACAAACACAGCTAAAAGGTTTGAGGTTCAAGTATTTGTGCAAAATCCTCCTCTCGGATATAAACCAACACAGAAATACTCTTATCAAGAATGCACTGCTATTCCATGAAAATGACGACACTCGTTTAACCGGAGAAGAGTTGATTGATGAACTTAAGAAAAGGCAACAAAAAATTTGAATGATTTCAAAACTGACTGCTATGTACTTTAAGATACTTGTTATGATATGGACTTCTGTTATCAGTTTGTAATGCACTTTAAGATAATAGTTACATGTTGAATCAATGTTTTAACACAAACATAAAAATTTTATTATTACCAAAACACACATATAAACACACCATCACAAACATACAAAATTTATTACTACTAATCTCTGAGTGACACATATAAAAACACACCATGAAACACCATCACATACTAATCTCTGAGTGACATAAGAAACTTCAACTTCAATTTCATTGAGCAATTCAGTTCAAGAATTTCCTTGCCCAAAAGGTTTAACTCGTCAAGCTCTCTCTGTCCTACATCAACCATAAACAAAATAACAAGATCTCGGATACAACTAGCGGGCATCCGAGTAAGAACTTTTGTAATGAGATCCCTGGCATCCAAGCTGTTGCTAGTCTTTACAAATTCTTTAGTAAGAGTTTCACGACAAGCTTTATCTACCTCGATTTGAGCCTCAATTCGCCTTCTGAGGGCAGCCTTGTAGGATCTGGATGATGATGATGATGACGAGCAATCCATTATTAACTAAAAAAATAATTTAAAATTATGTAGGTATATGAGTTTCACAAATATGGTGTAGGTATATATAACCAAAAGGCTCACAGATAAAACAAAAGGGTGTCCCATGCATGCGAAACACACACGGACGAATAGTAACTCTGTAATAAAAAACAAAAAGGTGTCCCAAGATTGGGAAACGCACCGGACGAATAGTAACTGTATTAATCTAGAGATTACTTGCATTTGTATCACCTGTCAGGATTAATTGATCACAATTATACGTCACCTGTCAAAAATGCCGGGAAAAATATTATGGTAATGATAGCCTACATTAAAGTTAAGCTATATCTTACTAGATCTTACTATATCTTACTACAAATCAAACTTAACTACATTAAATTTTGTTATTCAATCACACTAACAGTTTCAGAAAGATAATAAAAATGAATTCTTCTGAGAAAACCGTGAAGGCCATCGTGAAAAAAACGATGAAATTTCAGAAAGAAAAAGACGACTCTCTGTTGAAGACAGTCGAAGAGATCAGGGCTAGACTCGCTTGGGAAAAAACAAACACCTTCCACTCCTGTAACCTCATGTTGTGGGAAGACGACATTGAGTTTCGAGCAATGGTTGCTGATTATCAGCAACAACAGTCTGAATGCTACGACTCAGTGTGTGAGAAACTACAGTGTCAACCAACATGAGTTTTAGGGAGATGGGGGCGGAGTCTGTGGACAAGGCGCAGTAATGGTGATGTTAGCTTTGCTGGTCTTGGTTTTTTTGTGATGTATTGTAATTAATGGTACTTTTTGTATGGCATCTTTTGATGAATGGTAAATATATATTATCTTAAAATGTTTTCTTAACATGTTATATGTATTGTAATTAAGGGTACTTTTTGTGATGCATCTTTTGATGAATGGTAAATATGGATTAATGGTTCTCATCTTTCTTTGTTAAAAATGTGTGTAATCAATTAGGTTAAAGTATGTTATATAATTGTTCAAAAGAGTCTGTTACGCTTGCAACTCGCTACTGTACAAATACATGTATAAATATCCTAAAACGCTAATAAAAAGCATGTGTACAACAACTCCTTTCTAAACCCTCCTATATATATATACTTATATATCTAGTTTTGTTTTCAATAAAAACTCTTTTTTCACCATGGAAGAAATCTCATAGAGGACCACCACATCCAGTAGAAGAAGCAATCGATCTCAGGTTTATTGTTTTTGTGGTCAAGCCATTCAAAGAACATCAAGCACCACCAAAAATCCTGGTCGGAGGTTCTACAATTGTGCATCTCAGGTTAGTGAAATTGCAAATAAAGTTGGAATTCATCTACAATTGTTGACCCTATATTTTTTTCAACTTACGGAAAAAATGTGATTTCTATATATGGTCTGATTGTGTTTCGTCCACAAGATCTGATGTGTGCACAAGATGTACAGGCATAATTCCTATCTTGATAAGGGCAAATAAGTCATTAGAGGATCAACTTGCAAGGAGTGTAGCTTCAAGGATTGAATCAGAAAAAAAAGTGAAGATATTGTATTTTATTTGCTTCTTGTTGTGTTTAGGGCTTTTAATTAGTTTTGTAATTAAAAGCTAAGAAACTTTGTTATGATTTTAGACCAGCTATTATGATGTATTTTTATGTTTCTGAACGCATTTAAAGGCTTAATGGGTAGTTTAGTTTGAGTGTTTCCGTATTTAGTTTGAGTGTTTCCAAAATCACAGTGTATTTACTTCATTAAAAAGAGGTTATTATAATATTTCATTAAAAAGAGGTTATTATCAAAAATCAATAAAAATATGTCCCTCCTGAGTTTCGAACCCGCGATATTTGCAATCTATGTTTAATCACAAGCGCCTCAACCGTTTAAGCTACACCCTGAGAACGTAATAGAACCTCTTCTAATATTTATATAACGAAATTTAGAAGTTTAAAATTTTCATTTTTACCCTCCAATTAATCGAGTTATCTTCTGAAAGACTCACAAATCAATTAGTATTGACCAAATAAAATCTCACAATCTCACCAAACCCTAATAAATGATCTGCTAGTGTATTTATTGAACTCTCATCAATCTCAATCCTACCAAACAGCTTCATTAATCTCAGGTGAGCACCAAATATTTTTGCTTTTAGTCAGTTACATTTATTGGCGTTAATTAGTATATCATTGATGACACAGTTAATAAAAAAATTCTTGGAAGATGGATAAGTTTTGGATGTCAGTAGGCGACAGGTGCTTTAAAGCATATAGAGATGGTGTTGAAGCATTTATAGATTTTACAGTTCGTAATTGCGAGGAGACATCACCACCAATTTCTGTTTCATGTCCATGTGTTCGGTGTTTGAACCACGTATCTCTTAGTGTAGATGAGGTAGAACATCACTTGTACAGGTTTGGAATTGATAAGAATTATACTACTTGGATAAAACATGGAGAAGCCGACACCAACATTCCAACTAATTATGTTGATAATACTGGGTTTGCCTGCACCTGCATTCCAACTAATTATGATAATAATACTGGGTTTGTTGACACCAACATTCCAACAGATGCCTACGAAACTGTAGAAATGGTAAATGCTACAAAAGACAATTTCAAAGGCGAAAAGAAGTATCAACAGTTTCTACAACTACTTGTTGACACTGAGAAGCTCCTATATAAAGGATGTCTTGACTTCACCAAGTTGTCTGCATTAGTACAACTACTCAACTTGAAGAGCAAGCACGGGGTATCTCATAAGTTCGTTGATGAACTTCTGAAATTGTTGAAAAAGATGCTACCTGCAGATAAAGAAATGGTAAATAATATGTATGAGGGCAAAAGGATGATGAAGGCAATGGGCTCAGGATACAAAAAGATACATGTGTGTATCAATGACTGCATTATTTACTATAAGGATTACAGGGATTTGGAAGCATGTCTAGTTTGTAACAAGTAAAGGTAGAAGGTGGATGAGAAGACTAACAAAACTTACATAAACAGGCCCGCTAAGGTACTGTGGTACTTTCACATTATTCCACGATTCAAGCGCCTCTTTCAATCAAAGACCACAGCAGAGAATTTAACATGGAACGCCACCCATCAGATTCACCAGCATGGAAAGCCATAGTTGACAGGTACTCCGATACCATCGGAAGCGATCCAAGAAATCTTCGTCTAGGGATTTGCACTGATGGGTTCGACGTACATAGAGGCAACAGAAACCACAGTGTCTGGCCTATTTTAGCAGTCATTTACAACCTTCCACCTTGGATGTGTATGAAAAGAAAATTCATCATGCTTTCCTTATTAATATCCGGAGTGCCAGGAAACAATATTGATGTGTTTTTACAGCCTTTAATTGACGATCTAGCATCTTTATTTGAGGTCGGGGAGCCAACATATGATGCATATAAACAAGAAATGTTTACACTACGTGCAGTTTTGTTATGGACGATTAACGATTACCCTGCTCTTGGTACACTATGTGGTTGCCCTTATAGTGGATTCAAAGGTTGTGTGGTGTGTCGGGGCGACACTCAGTGTGTTCGACTTTATCGCACAAAGAAGCAGAGTTATGCTGCCCACAGAAGGTATTTATCACATGACCACCCTTTCAGAAAAAAAACAAAGATGTTCAACGGAAAAGAGGAGATGAGAACCGCTAAAGAGCCTATGACAGGGGAAAAGATATACGACAAGGTCAAAAACATTAACAATGAATGGGGAAAGGGATCTGAATCCATAAGTGGGAGTAAGAGGAAAAGGGATAACACAACGCCGCACCAATATTGGAAGAAGTTCAACATATGGTACCAACGCCTCAGCTATTGGAAGTATTTACCTGTCCAACATTGTATTGATTTGATGCATGTTGAAAAGAATGTGGCAGAAAGTATTGTCGGGACGTTGCTGAACGTTCCCGGTAGGACAAAAGACGGATTGGCAGCTAGAAAGGATTTGGAGTTTTTAGGGATTAAAAAGGAGTTGCAACCGAAAGCAAAAGGCAACAATACAGAACTGCCTGCAGCATGCTTCATATTATCAGCGCAAGAAAAAGACATGTTTCTTGAAACACTGTATAAACTGAAGGCTCCACTAGGGTATTGTTCTAACTTCTCTAGTTTGGTGAATCTTAAAGAAAGGAAGCTACAGGGCCTTAAATCACATGATTATCACAAGCTTATGCAACAGTTTCTGCCCCTTGCAATACGGTCCATCATGCCAGAACCAATGAGAAATGCTATAATCAGGCTTTGTTTTTTTTTTTCAAGTCAATTTGTTGCAAAGAAATCATTGTAGAAGAGCTTGATACGATGCATGAAGAGCAATAGTTACACTGTACCTGCTGGAGAAGTACTTTCCGCCATCATTTTTTGATGTCATGGTTCACTTAACCGTGCACCTTGTTAGAGAGATAAAATTATGTGGGCCACCATGCTTTCGTTGGATGTATCCCTTTGAAAGGTTTATGAAGGTTATCAAAGGGCATGTGCGAAACAAAACTTATCCAGAAGGGTGCATTGCTGAGGAGAACATTGCGGAAGAAACAATCGAGTTTCTGAGCGAATACCAAAAAAACATCAAGAGTACTGTTGGTATTCCACATGATAAGCATGATTATAATGGGGAGACAATCCCTGTCACAGGCGTTAAATCAGTTGAAGTTTCTCCTGATCTTTTCAAGAGAGCACATTTCTATGTGCTGCAGAATACGCCTGAAATAGCGCCGTATATCGAGTAAGTATTACTAACATATATACTATAAATTATATATATACAAATATATATAGGGTGCATTTGCTGTACGCTAATGCCTTTATATACGGTAGTTACGCGAGACGTTCAAAGGCAAAAAACAAAGCTAAAAACCTAAAACGCTAAGCAAACGCACCCAAAATTAATATATACATATATATAAATATGTATGTATATATATATATATATATATATTAATTCGCAATATATTATACTCTTACTTGCAGACAACACAAGACCTCTTTGAAAAACCAAATGCCTGGTAAACGACAAGCATTGCTGGAGAAGGAGCATACTTTAAAGTTTGGTGACTGGTTACGCGACAAGGTAGATCAATTTATTAAGTCTTTGATAATTTTTAAAATTCTTTTATAGTTTCTGCAATGTAGGTGAAGAATCTAATCCTTGTAATGAAATTCAGGGTGAAAGAGAGCTAGCGGGCTCCCCAGGTTCTGTATTGAAAACCGTAAAGTGGATTGCACACGGAGCACACCGCAACGTTTACAAATACGACTCGTACGACATCAACGGTTTTGAATTTCGTACAAAATCTCATGATGGTAGAGTTTACCAGAACAGCGGGGTTGGTGTAGAGGCGGATGACATGCACAACAAAAAAGACGTGGTGACGTATGGACAAAACTTTTATTTTGGGGTTTTGCAAGAGATATGGGTCCTAGATTATCATACTAAAAGAATTTCGGTCTTCATGTGCCAATGGGTTGACCGTAAACATATCAAACATGATATTCTTGGTTACACGTCGGTCGACCTAAACCAAATTTGGCCACAAGGATGATCCGTTCATATTGGCCTCGCAAGCACGCCAGGTGTTTTATGTTCATGATCAGCTGGATAGAAAAAAGCATGTTGTCCTCATGACTCCGCCCAAGAATTATAGGCATTCGTATGACGAGGTCAATGAGGAATTTAGTACGGTAACTTTCCCTCATGAGGGTAATACATTGCCACTTGTACAACCAAATCAACTGATTCGTAATGAGTCCCCGGATGATTACTGGCGGCCTGGGAAAAAGCCTACAACTATTCGTAATGGAGATTAACACCGATGTCGGGGTTGTCGACCCAGCAGTTGTGTTCGTTCGGCTAGTTAGATGTAAATAATGTTTAAATATAGTTGTGATACATGATATCTTCCTTCTTTACTTTGTACTTATTAATTCAAACTAAAGAAATATTGGTTGTTTTTAATACTATTCTACTTATACGTACAGGCCGGTTTGTTGAATTCATTTCATCTTCTGGCTATTTTGGTCAATTGGTGTCAAGTTCAAACATACATCATGTTACATCGATAAAAGTCACAATTGACTTGTAGTGTACCATAGTAAGATCAATAAAGTCATTACACTCATAACTGACTCGTGCTATATCAAAGTTACATTAATACAAAGAAAGCCCAAAAATGCATCATTTCTCGTCTGATGGTTTTGTTTCTTGCACAACCTCTATTTAGTTATGTTTCAACATACTTTTCAACAACTGATTTCCTGCAAAACATTATCAACTCATTTTATAAAAAAAGACCATTATGCCCTTCTTTTCACTAACCTGCATACCAAAATTGTACCCTCCAGACTTTGAAGAAGCATTTGAACAAATAAAATTCAGTTTTGAAAAACCGCTTCCAAACTCAATCCCATCACCAGTAACCTTAGATTTAAGATTTGGTGACGGCATTGAGTTTTGGAAAGGATTTTATCAAAATCTAACATCTTTGGGAAGTTTAAGATCTGTGGAAACATTAGATATTTTCTTCTTGGCCACGTTTGGAATTCACATAACATATATAGAAGTGTAATAAATTTCAGTCACCAGTTTTATTGCAGTCATTAAAGTCTCTGTTGTTATATAGTTGATTGTTGAGTGTATAACTGCATACTACCTGTCAAAATGGTTTCCACACGCTTTGAAAACGCACAGAAGCTAATTAATTTTGGAAATTAATTACATTTATACCTATTACCTATCCAAAATCTTGGAAATATATTTATGTAATGATAGCCTACATTCAAGTTAATTAAAATAAAAAAACTAGTATATCACACGCTTTTTACGCTTTTAATATCTGTCAGAAAATCTTTGAAATATATTTATGTAATAATAGCCTACATTCAAGTTAATTAAAATAAAAAAACTAGTTTATCTTACTAGATACGCTACAAATCAACTGAACTACAACAAATTACTGTCTCAACTACCAAAAATTAAATTTTAGGTCTATTTTGTTATTCACTCACACTAACATCTATTTTAAAGTTATTTATAAAATATCAACATCAACTACGCTTCAAATGCGCAAACAAATTATAAAAATAACATTTACAGTTAATAAAAACATTTACAATAATAACATTCACATAACATATTAATACCAAAATATAATAACATTTAGAATAATAACATTTACATTAATATAGAAAACCAAATTACATAACACTAACTCCTAGCATCCGATTCCAAATCGGAATCCGAATCTGGAGTGCTGCCATCAGATTCCGTATCCGAATCTACATCCGGATTCTCTTCTGGATTATGAGTGGGCATGATCCTCTCGTACATGCCATCGGAGGTTTAGGTGGAGTCCCTAAGCCTATGGAGGCGAAGGTTCACCTGAGAATGGAATGCCCCATAAACGGACACCGCCTTGAAGTTCTCCCAGTCGTTCAACTCGATGTACGCCACCTCGATTCCCGGCACTACCATTTCAATGCTGAAATAATCAACAGTCGTGTACCCAAGCCACCTAACCATTCGGTTAAGTTGTTGGTACGTGAAGGTTTGAGGGTTGACATAGTCAATATACCTCACCCTTTGATTCCTCCGGACGGCGCCGAAAAAAAGGTGGAATCATATGGTGAAAAATGTGGGGTCGTAGTAGATGGGGGCTTGAGCACCCGGTGCACGTTCGAGCCAAGCTGCAGCCATTATCGGAAATTATAATCGAAAGAAAGGTGGATTGTGATTGTGATAGTGGATTCTGATTATGAATTGCGATTGTGATTGTGGATTGTGATTGTAATTGTGACTGGTATTTAAACACCATCGGAAACCGCCGGTACATATCCCTGACAATTTGAATTTGGCGGCACAAGAAACTGTAAAGGCAATGATGGCGTCGCCACTCGTCAAATCAACGTGTGGCCATTAATGACGATTGGACACGCTTAAAAATATTTTAGTGTGACCATTTATCACTTATAGCCACACATAATAAGTGTATCCGTGACAATAAAAAACTTACAAAAAATAAAACTAAGATATTCTTTGGTCACACAACCTCATATAAGTGGCCATTAATTACATTTGGACACACTAAAACATCCTTTAAGTGTGACAATTTATAACTTATAGCAACACATAATAATTGTATCCGTGACAATAAAAAACTTATAAAAAGCAAAACTAAGATCCTCTTTGGTCACACAACCTCGTATAAGTGGCCATTAATTACATTTGGACACACTAAAACATCCTTTAAGTGTGACAATTTATAACTTATAGCCACACATAATAAGTGTATCCGTGACAATAAAAAACTTATAAAAAGCAAAACTAAGATACCCTTTGGTCACACAACCTCGTATAAGTGGCCATTAATTACATTTGGACACACTTAAAAATATTTTAGTGTGACCATTTATAACTTATAGCCACACAAAATAAGTGTATCCGTGACAATAAAAAACTTATGAAAAATAAAAGTAAACTACTCTTTGGTCACACAACGTCGTATAAGTGGCCATATATTTTAAGCGTTTTAGCCACATAACTAATAAATACAATGGTTGTTCATCATATTTCGCCACTTTATTAAAAATGTAGCTAGAAAATATGACATTAGGTCACACAACGTAGTAAAAGTGGCTATATCTTTTACCTTTTAGACACATCTCTTATCAATACAATAGCTGTTTGTCAAATTTGGCCACACTATTAAAACATATGGCTAGTTAAATGTCACAGTTTGTGGCTAATGCATGTGTTTTTGGTCACATGTATCAAGGATCAAACAAACTATGACTGTAGGTCACATTTCGCCACACGTTTTTATAATGTGGCTAGTTTTTGTCATAGTTTTTTTCAAAGTGTGGCGAAAAGTACCTGACTAGGTATAGAATGGTCACGTGAAGAATAATATGTGTGGCCAAAACATTCTGGAAGGTTTTCAAACATGGTCAAAGACCTTTTAGCCACACATTTAAGCCGAAGTGTGGCAAATCGCCCAGGCCACATGTGTGGCCGAAGGTCGATATTCACGTAGTGTTAGCACCACTTCCATTAGCGTTGTTTGTCTTATTCGGACATTCTGAGCTGAAGTGTCCGTTTTCTCCACAGCTAAAACATACAATTGTTTTCCTTTTGCAATCGTCTTCCGAATGACCGAGTTTCTTGAAAAAGTTGCATGTGATCAATGGAAAGTTAGTTGGTCTTAAACATTTCCTGTGATGTCTTTTGCCATAGCTTTGGCAGATTGGTCTTGTATATTTAAAAGACCCTTATTCCTTTTCTTTGTTTTTCTTTGTTTTATTTTCCTCGGTTTCTTCCTCCTTTCCTTTGTTATTCTTATCCTCTTCTTGATTTTTGATAAGACCATTCATAAGATAACCGGCTAATTCCATGGCTGAATCAGCGGTTTGAGGCAAATGAGATCTTACCATATCTTTAATTTCCCGAGGTAAACCCCAAATGTAGCGGGTTACTTTGTTGGATTCGAGTATTACCAAGTGTGGTACCAATCTACAATACTCATGGAATTTAGTATTGTATTCCTTGAGATTAGTGCCTTCCACCTTGAGGTTCAAAAACTTAGTTTGAATAAGATCGATTTCATGCATGAGAGAGAACTTTCGTAACACTAGTTCTTTGAATTCTTCCTATTTCAATTGGTGCATAGTTTCTCTACCCTTTGACATGATCAGGGTATTCCACCATTCCAAAGCTTCACTTCTAAAGTAGTGAGAGGAGTATTGAATCTTTTCGATCTCGGTACATTTGCTGATGATAATAATGGACTCGATTTCTTCAAGCCATCGTACAGCTGATATGGCACCTTTATCGCCATAGAATTCCTTTGGTCCAAATTCCTTGAAGTTCTTGAAACTACTGCCTTGAATCACTAGTTGTTTCTTAAATTTACGATTGAATTTGCTCTCAGCGTTGGAGCTATGAACACTTTCTTCATGATGAGAAGGTTTCTTATACGGATGAGTTCTCGATGATTTATTTGAATGTTCTATTTTATGTTTGTGTGACCCTTCTTTCATTACATCGACGAAAGGAGTCATTGCGTTATGAATCATTCTTGAATTTGAACAAGATACTGTGCAGGAATCTCATGTTCATGTTCTTACATGTACTTGTTGCTTCTTTGAGTTGAAGCTTCATCATTATTCTGTTGATTGTTTGGGTTTGACATTCTGTGAACATAATAGATTTTTAGTATAAATGAAATTCTTACTTATACGCTAATGATAAAACGTTTGTTACAAAAGTGTGACATTCTTTTTCTTTATAGAATGTTTAATTAAGTCTGTCGTATTTCAAGTATATTTCTTTTCTAATCTTTCTTGAGATTGTTCATCTCGTAATGACATAATCTAATTTTTTTATCCTTTGCTTTTGAGATAATCGTTTGAAACGATAATTATATTATTTTCCAAGTATTTTAATGACAATAGTCGATGGGGTTCTTGAGAGGCATCGATATTTTCTTGTTTGTATATTCTTGAAATAGTTAGTACATACCTTGTGTACAAATAGACCCCAAGAATTTCTATAATTCTTATTTCTAGGTCATGTTTCATTTAATCCTTGCTAGTTATTTCATGTAGCGTCGTCTTGAGTTTAGTCATCTTTTAGACTTTGTCCACCTGGACCCCTTCTTTATTTCTTAGCTATTACTCTCTTACTTCCAGATGTACTTGGAAGAATTATCTTGAGAGTTTGTGTAATCTTTCTTGACATAGTTCTTTTAAAAGATACATTACTAATTTCGAGGAAATTTAAATATATCTTTTATTTATGTTATTACAAGATTACACGGTGTTTGTTATACTTGCGTGTGTTTATAGCTCCTAAAATTCTTATTTCTTCCATTGAATTCTTGATCTTGTCGTCCTTCTTAGCGTTTTCTCCTTTCTCATTTTCTTTTCGCACTTCCTTAGTATCCATTTCTTCATTGAACACTTCTGCTGGATAAGTCATTGCTTCCTTTCCTTTTGACACCATTGGTTTCTTGGATCTACTTGATACGTGTTCATACGTACTCTAATTTGGAATAATCCGAGCTAGTGGGATGTTAGAATCAAACGAATTTGAATCTTCCTCCATTGCTGTTTGGTATGAACTTTCATCACTTGATATGGGAATTGGGAGGAAGGATGTCCCCATGTAGCCTTTCCCTTTACCGGATCGAAGTTGAACGGATTCTTCGCTAGATTGACGATCGCACATCTGTTTGAGGTTATATTAGGGATAGGAGCGCATTTTCCTATCTTATCCGTACTTGTTATATTTTATTAGTATTAAATTTTTAATCATTCAATTATTTCTTTGATACCCTTACTTGGATACTAATGATTATTATAAACTTATTTCCGATCGAAGCCTAGGTATGATTAAATACCTAATTCGCTAAGATCGATGGCTCTGATACCAACCTGTCACACCCTCACTTAGGGCCTAGGCGTGTGACCAATAGTTGGTACCTGTTTTGAAAATATATCAGAGTTTTAGCGGAAGTCTTTAGTTTATAATAAAATATTAATTTATATTTTGAAAGATTAGTTTATTTGTAAAATATAACAAAATATTTGATTTAATATAAAGCTTCTCGAATAATAAATATTCAAGAGTTTGATTTTCAAACCTTTGTTTTACTTATAAAACTTTGTTTAAATATTGTTTGCAATATTTTAATAATTTAAAATATTGAGTCATCTCTACCTTGCGAGCATCTATCTCCATGAGTTGGCTATAATTCCATGCTACCTGTGCTAACTTTATTTCCTGTAATATTTGGGGGGAAATACGTCAGCGATATGATGGTGAATCGTTGACTCTAAAAACATTTTATAAATCTTTCTTTGACTGACAAGATAGTTTTCATGAAACAATCTCAGCAGAAACGTCTAATATTTCTGGGATTTGTACCACTTGCAATACACACACAATTACGGTTCTCCAGGAACTGATGCCCATTGGGAACTGACGCACATTGGGAACTGATGCCCATTGGAGAACTTTTTATTATGATCTCTAGTCTGCGGCCACGTAGCCTTGACTGATAGACTAGATTAATTATGTTTGGATCCAGACACATGTGTACTCGGTCTGAGTTGCTTTTATTTTCTATCTTGTATAAAATAGGGATCACATAATCCCATAAATCTTTATTAGACTGTCTTTGTTTTAAGATAAACACCCGTTTATCTTGACTGAACTGTCTGTTCTGAATGATGTGATGATCTCGTTTGAAAACCTTTTGTGAATGAATGAATGATTGACCTATAATAAAATAGGTTTATATAAATACCCGTATCGTCTCTTAATTCGGCTACCGAGGTAGAGAGAGAAAGTTTCTAGAGAGAGAGGGATGGCGTGAATGAAATGAGCCATAAAGGCTCTTATTTATAGTTGAAAAACGAACCCATCACGGTACGCGATGGTTGCTGAAAACCCCGTCGCGTATCGCGACGCGGGTTAGATGACTCACCGGTAGCGGCAGTGCCACTTGGTGGCACGTGGCAAGACATGGTGCCACCATGTGACACGTGGCGGGACACGTTTCACCTCATCATGCCTTTATGCCACGTGGTGACACGTGTCAGCCTGTCAGACCTCGTCATCGCAGTACGCGATGACGTTGGGTTTTGGTTCGTCACGAATCGCCTACAGCCCGTTTCTTGGGTTTAGAAAACATACCCATCGCGGTACGCAATGGGCCTCCTTCTGATCCGTCGCGTATCGCGATCGGACAGGAAAACATAATTTTCTCTTTTAGTCCTTGGACTTTGAAATTTGGTATTTTTGGTCTGAAATTTTCGTGATGTTACAAACAGTGTGTTGCTTCTTTGAACACCATGATATTGCTCCACTTCCAAGACTAAAAACATTGGCCGATATGCTCTTTCTATCTCCAGACTTGCAGCCCAATCACTATCACTATAGCCTACCAATCTTACATCACGGTTTCTTTCATACCATAAACCAAACTTGAGTGTACGTGCCACGTACTTGAGGATTGTTTTTGCTGCACCATAGTGAATCTTTGAAGGTGCTTGCATAAACCTTGAGGTTAGGCCCACAACAAAAGATATATCAGGTCTTGTATGAGTGAGACACATCAAACCCCCAATCAAACTTCTATAAATATAGGCATCAACTTTGTCTGCCCCGTCTTCTAATTCCAGCTTCTCACTAGCATTCATAGGAGTATCTTCTTGATTGCAACCATTCATACCAAACTTGATTAACAACTCAGAAGCATATTTCTTGACTTTCAAACACCCCCACAGTTGGATTTCTTCACTTCTAATCCAAGAAAGTACTTAAGATGACCCAAATCAGTCATCTCAAACTCCATTCATAGCTTTCTTAAACTCATCAATAAGAGCAACACTTGAATTAGTACAAATAATATCGTCTACATAAACACATAGATAACATTATCTCTTTTTAACATAAAGTGTTGGCTCGTTATTGCTCCTTGCGTAATCGTGGGTTGTAAAATACTTATCAATTCTGGAGTACCAAGCCTGTGGAGCCTGCTTAAGACCATAGAGTGCCTTCTTCAACAAATAAACTTTCTCCTTTTGCCCTTGAATCTCAAAGCCTTGCGGCTTTTGAACATAGATATCTTCTTCTAACTTTCCATTTAGAAAGGCAGATATTACATCAAGTTGATGCAAGACCCACCCTAATTGAGCAGCTGTAGCAAGAACTAATCGAATGGTTTCAAACCGAGCAACCGGAGCAAAGGTTTCACTAAAGTCAATTCCCTGTTTTTGAGAATATCCCTTAGCTACAAGCCTTGCCTTGTATTGAAGAACCTCCCCTTTGGGACCAAATTTGGTTTTGTACAGCCACCTAAGCCCCACCACATTTTTGTTTTCAGGGAGAGTAACCAGCTTCCAAGTGTTGTTCTTCTCTATTGCGTCAATCTCTTCAACCATAACTGCTTTCCATTCTTTACCTTTTGCAGCCTCTTCATAATTACTTGGATAAGTAACATTGAGAGCAAATTGGCAGGCTGTAAAGTCTTCCATGAGGGAACACTCATCATACACATCTTCAAGGCCTATGAGCTTTCTTGGTATGGTGCTAGAGTCTAGCATAGCCGAATCATAACTAGTCGGACTGCTGTTTGAAGGACCGGCCACACTTTGGTTTTGACTTGGAGTTGCTGGTTCATTGTTTATAGGTGTATGAGGAGCACAAGATAACTCATTAGTATTACTAGGAGAGTTAGGAACACCACTTGCATGTGGAAGAACATCATCAAACACACTTGTACCCACATATATTAATACTTGTTTTTTACTTCTTTGTTCCATTCCCATCTTCCTTCTTCATCAAATTGCACATCTCTTCTCTCTTCTGGTTATAAACTTCTCAGTCAAGGGATTATACAACCGATACCCCCTTATACTGCTGCAAATATCCGAGTAGAAGGCATTTTTCAGACTTTACTTCAAGTTTGTTTCTTCGTTGTGCAGGTGTATGACTATACACAATACAACCAAAGGTTCTCAGGTCACCAATATTGGGCTTTTTCCCATACCGGGCTTGATAAGGTGTCTTATGGCCAAGAGACTTTGTAGGGGACCGATTTATATTGTGCACAGCAGTAGCAGCAGCTTCTACCCAAAAGTTACTTGGCAACCCTTTTCCTTCCAACATACACTTCAGCATCTCCACAATGGTTCTATTCTTTCTTTCGGATACTCCATTTTTCTCGAGAGTATAGGGATTTGTTAGTCCGCTTTTAATGCCGTTTTCTTCACAAAAAAAATTGAAAGCATGAGAGGTGTACTCACCTCCCCGATCAGGTCTCAACATTTTTGAACAATTTTGAACACGATTGAATTTAGCACAATTTTGAACAACTTGAATTTAGCAAATACTTTAGATTTATTTTCAATAAAGTAGATCCAAGTCATTCTAGTGAAATCGTCAATAAACAATAGAAAGTACCTACTACTACCAAGGCGCGGAACATGCATAGGCCCACACACATCAAAGTGCACAAGCTCTAACTGTTGAGAGGTTTTACGACTGCTGGATGGAAATGGTTTTCGTGTTTGTTTCCCTAAAGCACAATCTTCACATGTGCTTATAGTCTTCATTTTGGGCAGGCCAATTACCATCGCTTTATCATGCAATTGATGTAAACCTTGGATATGGAGATGACCATATCTAAGGTGCCACGGATTGGTGATTGCATGATTGTTTGATGGACTGGACATTATCTTGGTTGCATCTACAGGAAACATATTATTACTGGCTAGCATTACTTTCATCAACATGGTACCTGTATTTTGTGAGTGACTGTGCATGTATCGTCATCAAACAATAGAGAATACCCTTTCCTCATAAGCTGAACAACACTTAGCAAATTGTACTCGAGCCTAGGAGCATAGTAGACATCTTCAAGTAACCTATGACTAAGTTATTAGAGATTGATATATTAGTCTCCAATACATAATATCCGGGACTGATTTATTAGTCATTAATAATATTAGGGACTGTTTTTTAGGTGACTAACGTTATTGACCGATAATCAGTTACTAATATTCTAACACCTTATTTGAGACTGAAATTCAGTCCCAAATATGTATACGAAATATAAGGTTTTTTGAGGAAGCTTATTGGCTACTGAATTTCAGTCCCTAATATGCAATGAAAAATCATAAAAATGTGTGGCGACTGTTCTTTAGCCTCTAACTTGGAATGAACTTAGAGACTGACTATTAGTTCTTATTTTTTGCAAAACGAACTTAATTACGGACTGATTATCAGTCTTCTATGCCTTTTGTATATGAATGATCAAAGACTGATTTTCAGTTTTTAAATATATAGAGCAAATTCTACCATATAAAAAGTAATGGTGGCTGAAAGTCATATAAAGAACAATTCTTTAAAACTAATAGTTAGTGTCCGAAGCATTTTTTTTTATGAAATAAGGGGAGACTGATGTTAAATCTTAGATAATTGATACCAATTATACCTATTTGAGGAAATATATTTAATACTCAAAATATGTTTGCACAATATAAAGTTTCTGAGCGAAATTTTTTTTGACCGAATTTCAGTCCTAAATATGTCGCCACTGTAATGAAACTGGCACATATGCATTCACAATAGATCTTCAGTCTCTATATGGACGAACTATTTTATAGACAACAAATTCCATGTACTTCTAAGATGGTTAGAATCGAGGATTGATAATCACTCTTGAGTAGGGGGGCAAACGAGCCATGCCGAACCGAGCCCGAGCTCAACTTGGCTTGAGCTAGGCTCGTTTATGTACTAATTGTATATAATAAAAAAATATCTAAATGACAAGCTCTTTTAGGCTAGCGAGCTTTGTTTTTGTTAGGATCCATTATAGATTTTGAGTGCATTGATCATGCAAAGTCAAGAACGGAATTGACTCCTGTAGACGCACATACACGAAATGAAATCGACTATATCGGCATCAGAATTGACTACCGGTACGGATCCTTGTTTGTTTAAATGTATTTATCAACCAACAATTTATTTATTTAACATATTTTATTCTTGTTCATTTTGTTTTCATGTAATATTTTTACTAGTAAACAATGCGAAGGCCAACAGTAGATAAAGCTTGAGGTAGAGATGCACAAGCTTGGATACAGGTAGATGCAGAACAACCTCTTTGATCATGAGTAATGAAGCTATAATGACCACACGGCATTATAATTGTTGGATTATTGTTACTATTTTTATCAAATACTCTTGTAAACTTTAGAATTGATGGATTGTTACTATATTGATCGATTATTGTTATGATACCAATTCTCGAATATATTGAGATTTTGGGAAAGCAAGAAACAGATTCATGAATGATATTGCTATTGTTTAGTGACTATATTTTAATATTTATAGAGCTATAATTCAGTTATATAACTATTAGAGATTGTGAATACATGTTTGGGGGCTGAATTGAATTGTATTGGTAATTGTTTCTCAGCCTGTAATAGAAAAAAAATGAAAACTACAATCAGATACTAAAAATAGTCATTGAAGATTTGAAGATAGAAGATTGATATTCACTCCCTAAAAGAAGCATATTAACAACTAAAATCAAGTGATATAAGGGACTAATTCTTAGTATTCAAAACATCTTACTAGGGACAATATAAACATATTTGGAGGACTGATTTTCAGTCCCTAAACTTATACAATAGGGATTGAAATATCATATTTTTCGAGACTGATTTGCAGTCACTTAATAAAATATTAGGGACTGAAATGATGTGGTACCAAGAGACCAATTGAGGACTGATTTTTTGTGTATCAGAGACGGACCATTAGTCCTTATTAGTGCCACACAATGGGGACTGATTTTCAGTTACTAAAGCCACTATCTAGGACTAGGAATAGGAGACTGACTAGGGATTGGCAAAATCAGTCCCCGATGACCATTGGAGACTGATTTGGTAGCATATGAGACTAAATTTTCAGTCTTAGATGACGATCTTTTTTTGGAGGCTAAGTTCGTTTATAATTATCTTTTAATGTATAGATAATTATGTTTTCTTATTTGAGTTTTAGTAGGACTAGTTTACTGAAGTAGTATATAAGCCCATTATGCTTAGTTTATTTTTATTGAAATTCGTTTTTGTTCTGTTATTAATAAAACGAAAGAGTCGATCGTCCGATCAAACCTTCTGTGTTGTGTGATTTTAGTTTAATAACGTGGAGGTAAAACAAATTACTAACGTTTATTTTATACCTAGTCTTCGGTGTAATATTTTGATCTTGGGCCAATCTACGGATAATGGGTGCAAGGTTCTTTTAAAAAACAATGATATTTGGATATATGATGGTAGCAGTATGCTAATCATGAAAATACCAAAGACGAACCGACTTTACAAGGTCAAGATTCGTGTTGCAAAGAACATGTGTTTACACGTAAATGAAGACCCGGTTTCTCAAACATTGCATGACCGATTAGTTCACATCAACTTTGACTTTTTGAAGTCAATGGCAAGCAATAAGATGGTGATCGGGCTTCCAACCTTAAACCAGTTACATAAAGTATGTGAAGCTTGTCAAAAGGGAAAGCAAACGAGGGATTCATTTCTGGACCAAGGCTCGTTTCAGGCTTCGAAGATTTTGTAGTTGATATTGGGATTTATGCGGTCTGATCACTCCACCCACTTTATCAGGGAACCGGTACATATTTGTTTTAATTGATGACTTTAGTCGATATATGTGGTCGTTTATGTTGAAGACGGAAGATGAAGCATTCGCTACATTCACAAGTTTCTAAACACGTGTAGAAATGGAGGCCGGAGAAAAAAATAAAACTTTTCGCGTAGATTGGGGCGGAGAAATTACTTCTCATGAGTTCATGGAATTTTGCAAGTCACACGGGATAGCTCGTCAACTCATCGCCCCATACACACCTCAACAAAATGGAGTGGTGGAGCGGAGAAACCGAACCTTTATCGAGATTACGAGAAGAATTTTGAAGGCTCGGAATGTACCACGGGTTATGTGGGGTAAAGGGGTTAGACATACAACATACATGGAGTAACAACCCGAGCGGTAAATACAAGACTCTAAGTCCTTTAGAGGTATTTGGTTGTGTCGTATTAAAAACAACCCGACCAAACACTTAAAGAAACTCGATGATCGGAGTAAGAAATTGGTGTATCTTGGAAACACGCATGGTTCCTAGGCTTTTCGTTTATTCGACCCGACTACAAATAAAGTTATGGTTAGTCGGGATGGTAAATTTGAGGGAAAAGGGTGGAATTCGTCCAAGAATTTGAACGAAACAGTTGATAAGCATGTTTGGCAAGATTTTGTTATCAATTGGGGAGCAGAAGTTGTACAATTCGATAACGAAAATGAGAACGAGTATGGTTCCGAACCTAACAACAACTTGGGCTCATCATCACGTTCAAACTGTAGCAGCTTGGGTTCATCATCTAACCTGAACAACAGCAGCAACTGAGTTGCGGAGCACGATTTTGGTTTGATACTTAGGAGGTCCACACAGGTGTCGGTTCCACTAAGATACTTTGATGATTATGTACTCGATGAAGATTTAATTCTTTTAATTGAAGATGAACCTACAAAATATGAAGAAGCAAAAGTAAGTAAAGAGTGGTCAAGCAATAAAAGCCGAGTTGGAATCAATCGAGAAAAACAACACGTGGAGGCTTACAGTTTGTCCTAACGGGGTGAAACCCATTGGGGTAAAGTGGGTTTTCAAAGTTAAGAAAAATCAAGGAAGGACCGTTAAACAAGTACAAGGCACGCTTAGTTGCAAAGGGGTATGTACAACGACACGAGAGTGATTACAATGAGGTGTTAGCACTCGTGGTCTGACTCGAGACGGTTCAACTTATTCTATCCCTAGTCGCAATTGAAGTACATGAGGTATATGACGTGTGTGAATATATGTAAAAAATTCCAAGTAAAAGTTTCACACAAATCAGGATTATAAATAGGTAGGGGTGTGCATTTGAGGATACCCGGCCCGACCCACGTATTACCCGACCCGACCCGAGTACCCGGAAATCATGTAACTGAAGACCGAAGACAAACCCTAATTTGAGAGATCGGTTAACCGATAATCGGTCTCGGTTTCCGGGTATGCAAGGAAGACCGATTAACCGATTCACATAAAAACATCTGCAATTAAGTGTGAGCAAACTGCAATTCATCATCCGATCTCCATCTTCTCCACCCCTTGTATTGTACTTCAGTATTTTTAAAGGTAATATTCTGTGTAATTACATAAAATTATTTGTGTGCTTTTGTTGCAGGTTATCATATCAATCAATTGGCAAGGATCTGGATGGAATAAAATTGCAAAAACTCAAAAAGCAACACGAACAAAGCATCAAAACAACTGTTCAGGTAATTTTCTATAAATTCTTAAGCTTATGTTGAATGTGTTCTTTGATTGTTCCTTGTTAGTTGATTACTACATTTAGATTTCTCAAATTTGAACAAAAATTAATCAATATAGATTTAATTTATTGTTTGATTTAGTATGCACTCCAAGTGTTCGATGAAATGCCTTAGTGAAAACGTGTTTAGAAATTGTTGTTTACTGAATAATCATATATAAATATCATGAAAACATAAATAATATGTTCGAAATTGAACTTAATCATTTAATATTTCAAAGAAGAACAAAGATGATCGATAACAAACTTCAAACCAAACACAAAGATAAAGTCTAGGGAAAAGAAAAAGAACTGAATCAATTATTTTTCAATAGTTATCCACATCCATATTCTAAGAGACCTCTCGATTAGCAGGACGTTTTTAAGATGTCTTATCAATGAACCTATTCCGTGTATAGCCATGTCTGCCGTGAAAACCCTTAAGCAGTGCTTGCATCTTGCTTTTTTCCTGTCTTCGTCATCAGTAAACTTCTTAAACTCTGTCCAAACTGTAGAAATCTTCCTCTCTCTCCTTACATCCATCTATGTTAAATTAACAAGGACAAACAAATATTTATTTGATACATGATTTGAGCAAACATGAACAATAAAATATATCAAAAGAGTAAATATTTAATATTATACCTGTGAAAATTAGAGCCTGCAGGTGAAATTTTAAATTGAGTTGATTGCAAAAAAGGGGGAAATATTGATATATAGAAGAATGGAGGCAGGGGGTACGATTTTTTGTAGGGTTACAAAAGAAAGGCCAATTTTTTTATTAAAATACTTGTTGGGCTTAAGTTTATCTTAATTATTTGTTAAACCAATCCAATATATAAATTTTCAGCATTAAAATAATTGATTATATGAAAAAATAGAGGTTTTTTTTATACCCGGAAAAAACCCGTACCCGGAACTGGAACCGAAAAAATACCTGGAACCGGTTTTTTTACGCCCGCGTATTCTATACCCGAAACCCGGAACCGTACCCGATCATTCCCGAAACCGTACCCGATCATTCCCGAAACCGATTCTATACCCGAACCCGGGTATTAGAAAAAACCCGATTTGTGCACCTCTAAGAACATCTCTTCTTTTTGTGTTTTATCATTCTCTCACTTTAATTTGATGATTGAATATGAAGAAACTAAAGAGACATGTCTTAGATGTGTGTATGAAAATGGTAGAGAAATCGCCTATAATCTTTGTTCAATGAGAAGTTATTATCTGCCTTTGCCGAAATAAATATGCTAATTTAGTTCAATAGAATTGTTACCATATGGCGGTATATGTATAAAGGCAAGAAGCTCAATGGAAACCTCATTCCCCCTTAATTTGCTTCCATCATGCCTTCACATTTCCCATGCCGATTCTAAAGTTTAAGAAGATGTAACTTTCAGTTGGGGATGTCAAAGTTTAAATATGTTTTGGATTTATTATTAAATCTGAATTGATGGATTTGATTTTATTTGTTTTAATACAGGTTTTAAATTTGGCTTTTATTGATGCAAAAATTTGACTTGATCTCAATAAACAAATTATATAAATTTGATGTTTGTCTCATTCCCTTTTAATACAGGTTTTAAATATGTTTTGGATTTTATTTGTTTTAATCCTTTTTTTTAAGTTGCTCGTCTGTCTCATTCCTTTTTTCAGCCCTAAATACTTCCGCACATCCAAATGATAAAACACGCAATTTCGATCGAGGATCTAATATAGCGGCAAAGTAGAGAATATAATTAAAACCTTTGTTACTAGTCCCCCCAATATTTGTCAAACTTATCCTGCATCTTATCAGCCATAAGTTTACTTTCAATGTCTATATCTCTCATTTTTCTTAAATGCCTATAGATATCCATTATTTCACTAAAAAACATGTTAATAGTCACATGTTTAGTAAGCAGAAGCATAGGTGGTTTTAGTCTTAAACAATTCTAATAAATCTCTTATCTTTCTCCGCGTAACTCCAATCTGCAATCTTAGGAAGACCGTCACCCAAATCATTTTTAAAACTTGGATGTGTCAAATCAAACCCTTGAAACGCCTTCTCAAATTTTTCGGCCCTGTCCAGCATGTAAAATGTAGAATTCCATCTGGTGGGCATATCCAAACATAATAATGCTTTACTTTCAATCATTTCTTCTTTAACACATCTTTTAAACGCGTCTAGTCTTTTCGGAGACTGTCGGATATATCAAATCACATTTCTTATCCGCTCAATTGGGGTGGCCCCATTGATGTGGTCCAAATTATATATATTATTTTATTAATATTCCTACACTTTTGAATGCTTTTGAGCTAGAATTTTAATGAATATTATTCTTAGTTTGTTCATATGTGGGGGTTTTAAAGTTTTATGAGATAATAAGCTAAAATAGAGCACTTTGACTAACTGGGACCAAATATTTTTGTATGATCATTCGTATTCTTTTTTTTGTTTTATTTGGTTAGTTAATATTACAATTGAGTAATAAGTGTTTTGCTAAATGTAGTAGTCATTGGTCACTGTTTATTTTAAACTTGACATCTTTTTGTTGAATTGGTTTTGTAGGCTATATGGAAAATTCAAAAGAAATGTGAAGTCTTGCAAAATATCCACTCAATGTTAGAATAAATAAAGTTGGCAGGAGATTGTGTGAATTGGATTGTGTGGGCCGATGAAACATAATAATATGACAAATCCATAAGTAATTATGGCTCAGCCCAACTATTGGACTAATTAAAGTTTGAAGTCGGTTAAATAAGTACTTGAATGACAAGATTTTTAATATACTATAAAAGGGGACACGACTTACATCAATAAGGCAGCCCCCTTGACATCGAAGGAATTGATTGGAGGGGAGTTCGACCAAGACCTGTTGCCGCAAGAAAGAAGAATATTATTATAGAAGAAGGCCTTTGGTATAAGTGGAGATCGTTTGGGTTCAATACCTACTCATCCAAGCATCATCACTATTCGGTTTGAATTTATTATTTTAATTATGAGCTTGGTTGTTGAACTTAGTTATTTTTGTCAATTTTACTTTATGATGCTAGGCTAAATTCCATAAACTATCTAGGTCGTGATGAACCTTAGTTCGGTTTGATTTTATTTGGATTTTCGTTTCGTTATGGATTTTATGTTCTAAGTAAATGGTTGAGTTTGATTTAATTGATGCGTTTGATTGCTTGGTTTTGTTTACTTGAATTTATTGTTTCACATTGCCCTTGTTGATTGTTTCATAAGATAGAGTTTTGTTAGGTCATTTACTCGGTGTTCTTGATTAGTTTGTGATTAATATCGATTAAAATCATAGAAACAATAAAATCAAGTAAATTAATAAAAGTGAGCTGCTAGTCTAAAAAGTTGTAAGGTGATAGGTTGTTGATAGATCTTTGCTTGTCGGGATTGCTAGATTTAGTTTTTCTTAAGGAGTCCGTCTATGTTTGATTGCCAGCTTAGTCTATTAAATTAATTGAGTCTGCTTTGCTATCTTTGAATT